>NW_025336479.1:6389535-6482087 GCF_004798865.1 Varanus komodoensis | reverse complement strand
CCAGTCCCCGTCAGCAGCCTGGCAGCTCTATTTTGAACCAACTGAAGTATCCAGACCGTCTTCAAGGGTACCCCACGCAGAGCACGTTACAGAAGTTTTATATTTTCTTTCTCAAGATTTGCAGTCCAGACCTTGTTCTGTTGTGAATCCAAGGAGCATAGAGGGAAAAAGGGGTATATTACTATTTTAGTAGGTACAAAACAAAAGCTACTGTGTGTTCCATTAAAATGAGAACATCCACACAGAGCTGTTGTAGGGCAGTAGGCTAAAGAGACCAAGTTCCAAATCAGGAAGTTTAAATTTTGCCCAATGTACTAGATGGCTTAGGGCAGCTTTCCCCAACCTTGTGCCTTCCAGATGAGATGAATTAATTCAAGATGAATTGATTCAGGACAAGCTGAATCAAATATCAAAGACAAATCAATTCAAATCAAGACGAATAGATTAAGGACACAGACTTTTTTTCAACTTGAGTGCACAATGACATTTTCGCTGCGACTGCATATTTTTCACTTTGCTCACAGTTCAAACTTAGAAGCATCATTTGAACTGTGGAGTGATTTTATCTCAACTGTAACATTCGAACTTAGGATTGTAGGCTTTCGAACTGAGGCACCACTGTATTGTTATTAAAATATAACAGCTCTTTGCTTTGCTTTGACATTAACTCACTCAATTCATGCCTAAGAATTAAGACTATTCCTACCAAACCACTTCATTCACATATTTTCCCTGTCATTGTTCTTATTTTTGAAGTGCTGGTTTGTGGCAATTATAAAGGTTCCATTATATTAGCAAAATACAGCATACAATTGTTAACAGACAAATATCTAATTATCTGGCCTTACTAATGTATCAGATAAGAGTCAATAAACTGAGGTTCAGTACAGAAGTGACTGATGCTCCTGTGGGAGATGGTTCTGTGTTCAGCTGGGGGCACTGCATCTGGCACTAGATTGCATAATATTCTCCCAAAATGAGAAGGTGTGCAGCTTGGGCATGCTCCCGTATCTATCATCATCACTGGAAACTCAAATGGTTAATTACTACAATGCATTGGATGTCGGACTGTCTATGAAAATGGTTCAGAAACTGCAGCTGAACCAGAATTCAAAAGCAAATTACTGGCTATGATTAGATGATGCAGTTCTGGTTTGCTTGCACTGGTTGCCAATTTGTTTCTGGGCCAAATTCAAATTGTTGATTTCAACCCCAAAAGGCCTATAAAATAGGGAACCCTGATAAATTCCAGGAGGACCACCTCCTCTTTTGTGAGCTCATCTTCCGGTCCAAGTGGTCTGCTTCAGAGGCCTGTCTCTGTGTGTACCCACCCCACCAAGAGAAGCTTTAGAAGTGGCAGGTTTAGGAACAGAACCTTTTATGCAATAGCCCCACATTTACAGAATTTTCTCCTGAAAGAACCTTGCCTAGCACAGATACTGTCATCTTTTTGGTGATAGGCAAACAAATAGTACTTATTTTCTAGGAAATTTAGACATTAATGATGGCCCAATTGCTGTGTATTATTTCTGTAGTTTTTTATTCTTTGCAGGGAAAGGAAAGATTTGTATGCTAGAGATAAAACACCTTTCATCTCGCATTGTATTTGTAGTACATTTGTATGGATTTTCTGTTTGCATTATTGTGTCAATTAAAGTTTATTTCATTTTTTCTGTTATATTAATTATGGATTTCTGTATGACTTCAACTAAGTCATTTTAAGACTGCTTTTTGAGCTGGGTAGCAACACAGATTCTAACATCTGCCAAGAAGTGGTTTATGATACATGTAATCCAACTTTAAAATATTACAGTGAAAATAACAATGGATGCAAATGCATCCACTCTGTAGGATTAACCATCTCTTTCAGTTCCTCTTACCAGACACAAAGGAAGTGGCAAGTGGACAGCAGACAGACAATCTCCAGCCACTAACATGGTTATTCGTAAGGGAAGAATTGTGGTTTCCTCAAGAACTTTGTCTTTTGCATTGGGACAAAATAATGCACAATTACCACAGAATGTGCCAGAACTAGTCTACCCCACCCCCTGCAAAAAAAGCAACATCATCTTTTTTGGCCATCAGGCAGCATTCACTGTAAAGCATTTAGCACGCCTACAAAGGCATAAAACAGGAGGCACAAAAGTACTCTACATGAGAATATTCCATAGCAGAACTAATAGTTTGCTGTATGTTTCTTCATTTTGTGAAAAAGAAAAGAAAAACTCTAACAGCAGTAATGGAGTCTTGGAAAATGTAGTTTAACTTGTTCTCAAGCGTGTTGAATGAACTGGCAGGAGGAAAAAAAGGATTTAACTGGTTATACAGGAACATGGAAAAAGGCCCTGGAGGCAATTTTTGAAAAGGTGCTGTAAGGTGGTTTTTTTGAAGGGGGGAGGTGAAGATTAAAACATTCCTGCTACTGGCATTATTGTTTATGCTGTTCTTTCTACCATAAACCTAAAATAGCAGCAGAGAAAAGGCTGTTTTTGTATGAGGTAAGGAAGTAAATACTATATCATCACATGGTTTTTTAACTCTTGAATGAATGCATTTGAATGAATGACAATCAACCATTTTCCTTTCTAGAACATCTGGTTGTGAGGTTCCATGGAGAGATGAGGTACAAATTCTACAGCTGACCTGAAGAACAACTAGCAGTCTTCATCAATAAATCTTCTCCATTTTGAATTTTGTGAATATAGATGGGGAAGAACTATAGTCAACCAATTACTTCTGTGGCATTCTTGCTTCTAACCAACATTAAAAGACCTTTCCATGGTCACAAGGGCTGGGCAAAATGATTTGTAAGAAAGGCTTATGCAAATAAGACTGACCAGGTGGAATACAAACTTTTTGACACCTGAATATGGACAGCAGATTAGGGGAAATGAGAAACAGGGGCAAGAACTAAAATGAGTTCCAAAATCTTTGTTAGATGATGCTGAAACTGGTTACTAGTTTCCAGTTGTTTATACGAAACTTCAAAAGAGAGTTCAATTGGTAAACTGAATAAGGAAAAATTGAATTGCAAACATGCACCCAACATACTTTGTTGTCTAATATGTGTTAATACATGACCATACCAGATAACAATGACAAATAAGAAAGCAAGCTGTACACCCCACAATAAACTATGGGCCACTCCAGGAATGACATTGAAATGTATCTGGCCCAAAGCATTCTGTACCTACAGATCACTGAAAAAAAAGTTTCCACCATGCTAGTAATAGCAAAAAGGAATAGAAAGGAATAAGTATCTGATACTGTGCTAGAGCAACAGCTCCCTATTCTTTTCTATCAATTTTTGTTATGATTGCCATTCAACACAAGCCTGACAGCATCCTGTGTCCACAAAAACACTTTGGTCCAGGGAAGAGTTAATGCTATCTGACAGAGAATGTTATCCTGGATATTCAGGTGTATTAGTTGATGGTGTCCAAAGCATGTAGGGTGCACTGCCCCAGTTCTTTATTTGCCATTGTAATCACACATCATTACGTATTAATGTGTGTTGGTTACAAATGGCTGTTGATTGGAGATAACTTGTTTATTTCAAGGGGGACAGCTCTAGTATTGGCCAGGTGCATCTGATCCAAGAATCACATTATCACTAGGCAGTTGTTTTGCCCAAGGAATGCTGACTACAAGGATCACACTGCTTTGGAGGGCAGAGTTCACTTCCAATATACATGAAATAGACGCTTTTTCAGTAGAGAATTCAATTGTTGCCTGTTATGGGGACCTTAACCTCTGTCTAAATGCTGATAAAACATATGTGCATGCATGGATTTTTGTGACAGCAGGGTGGACAGAAAAAAATATGAATATAAGTTTGTAGGATCAAACATCCAAGAACACGCAAGAGAATTTGCCTGGACCTGTACAATAAAATGTGCTATCATTTTGTGACCAAACATTATTCCTTAGCTTGGATAAACCTCTTCTCAAACCAGTGTTAAATTCAACTGTCCAAAAAAAAAAAAAAAAAAAATCACAGTAGATTTCAAAACCAAAATGATGCTTAATTCACACTCCTATAAATATTTATCAAGTTGAGAAAAGTAGAATTAGGCTTTGGTATATAGCAAATGGTAGACTAATCAATTTGTAGTATTCAAACACATGTTATAGCAGAAGTTTTCAAATTAAAGGTATTGCTATGTACTTAGTAGCACATGTATATTGTATTCTAAGAACCAACAGAATCCAGATCCACCTGTTGAGCTTTTGCACATTATTTAAAAAAAAAACACAGACACCTGTAGTTGTAGCCTAGAGGTATTAATGAGCACCTGTTATAGCCTACCCTTTTAAACTTAACATTAAAAACAAGTTGCAACAGAACGCTTTGTATTAAGTCCTGTGAAAATATGAAAACAACTGTCTTCCCATCAGTAAAGAATTCAAAAAGTATCATCTTAATGCAATGAAATAACCATCTTACTACGCTGTTTAACCAGTAGAATTACCCATTAAAATGATAACATAGCCAAAAGTATGTTACAAAGTGTTAACAAGGGCCTAACTAGAACAAGGCTGAGGACCCAGGGACCAAGAACTATAGGTGTTTCACCCTGCTTTAGCAGTTTCTGTAATTTTTCTTTACATGAATAGATCCCAACAGTGTAAATTTACAGAACTTTCTAAAATCAGCTCTGTATAACTTGTAATGCATCAAGTTAAATGCAGTTCACTGAACAGAGTCCACTAGACCCTCAAGGACCCCTTTCCCCTCTTCAGCTGCAATCAGACAAAGGATATGCAAGGAATTCATTTGGGGGTGGAAACACATCAGATTTTCCAGGTTAGATGAAGTCATACAGAAATCCATAATTAATGCAACAGAAAAAAAAAATAATACAAACAGAAAACCCATAAAAACGTAATGCAAATACAATGCAGGATCTCAATCCCTTTGCAGCTGCCCTGAATCTAAGTTTCTGCTAAGCATGCCCAACTTTTGTGGGACATTCACCAGGAACTGAGCCCCATGCACTGCACAAGCAGTGCTCATCTTCTGTGCCTGGTGCTGCTGCCACCAGCTGTGCCAGGTGGGAAAAAAGTAGATGCCAGGAATGGCAGAGTCATTCACAGGTGACCCTCTTTGGGCAGCTGCACCAGATGTGGAAGGTTGCCAGATGTGCAACTGGGGGTCTGTGGACATTCACAAATTTCCTCTTGGCTCAGCTTGTTTTGGAGGACTGGGTCCAGCATGAAAACAAGCCCACAGATGCTAGCGAGACAGATTCTAAAATTGTTTGTCTGGACACTAATCCAGATTTTAAAGCAAACCATGATTTTAAAGGCAAAAACATCTTAGGGACATCTCAGCCCTCCACTCGGCTCATGACCAATTTGGGTCACGACCTAAGTCAAATTTCCCCATAAGGTTCAATGTAAATAAGGTTAATCCATTCTGTAACTTTTTTTTTAAATCAGAAATTTTGAAACAAAGTGACAAACAACAACACCTCTTAGTCACCACCCAAAGTGGAGTTCACAACGCAAGTCAAAATTTTCATGAAATTTTTGTTCATGATCCAATTTGGTCGTGAACCAAGGCGTCCATGAGCTGAGGTACCACTGTAGGTACATAATCAGTCAGCCTTGATTTTACAATACAAATTTCCCAAGTATCTTGTATCCAGGAAACACAGTCTTTGTAGGGAACATAAGGTTCATGCTTGTGCAAGCGTTCATAAATTTACTCACTCAACAGCACCAAGTACCCAATGTACGGTGGCAGGTGCCCCTGTACTTCAAACAAAAGATCTGGTCATAGAAAAGTACCGTCCTCCTTTGTATAAGGAGAATTTGAGAGTTAGAAAAGGGACTCATCCTTCCCATCTTACAAAAGTTCATCCTACTACTGCTGCCACTTGCAACAGCTTCAAAGAAACAGATAAGCCTTTAAAGGTTAGTAAACATTAAGCCAAGCCAAAATTTGAGGACCCTTGTATATGTGCTTTTAATCTGGAACATACTTCACAGGAATAAAAGAGTAGCACACTAAAGTTTGAAATCAAAGATTCTTCACTAAAGAATATTTTGACCTTTCAAAGAAGTGGCAAGACAGCAAAGAATTCAGAAAGTCTGAGAGACATTTCTTCCATGGGAAGATGCACATTCTCCTAACGTGTGACAAAAAAGGGGAATTTTCTTACTGAGAAAGGAGAGGAGCCTACAAATATCTTTAGAGTCTTCATGTCCACTGAGAGACAAAACACATGAGTAAGGCTGGCTAGTGCTGAAACAAAGAGGTTGGCATCTCCAGAGTTCATAGATATTCACAGTCGTTCACAAGAGATATTTGTGGCTTTTAACTAGAGATAATTTATTTCCTTTCTGGGTTTTGTGAATGTGAGAACTGAAGTGCCTGTAGCTAGACCAATCTTAGACATCAACTCACAGAAGCCACACTCACACAGAAACTCACACAGACACACATATTGAACTGTCCTCTAACTTCCTGTGCAATTATATTCTTAGTTCAAAGAGCAGATATGGTCTATATTAAGGTCTCATGTTAAACAGGGACTAGCTAATAATAGAGCAATTCAACTCTCTTGCACTTCAGACTGGATGATAAAGTTTCCTCAGTCCCTTCAGCTATGGGATTATTAGCAGGCAACAGTCTTACTGCAGCTTCATCTGGGCTCCAACCATGGGATCCTGGTTGGGAGGGATGGAACACTGCTTGTCCAGCACTTTGCACATCTGAAAAGTGTTTAGCAGCCCAGCCCCAGCCTGAGTGAGTGGAACCCTAAGCCCCGTGTCTGTACTCACCTGAGGCTCACTTGTCCTAGGTATGTGAGGAAAGGAGAGTTAGAAGTTGAAAGTGGCAGATTCCAGGCCTTAAGGAACATATGCCAAACTTTGGTAGTAGTGGAGGATAGGGAAGGATGATGCACACACTGTTCACAATTTCCTATTAAATCTTGGTTCCAACCAACACTAAACTCTTTTAAAAGGAAGCCTATGAGAAACCAACAGCAAGTTTGATTATTTGCTGTAAAAACTCAGTGGTCCTCTCAGATCTGAAAAAAACTTTTTGCAGTGCAAAAACCCACAGAATTCTAGACCATCCAACAGGAGAAGATGACTGCTTACACACCGAATGACACATGCCAAATATGTCCAACCTCAGACATCCCAAGCATCTCAAGCAAGTGCACTGGGAATGGCCTCTGCAAAGATGCTAGAACCCTGTTAACAATGTTAAGACTAATCAGTTGTTAGCCACCTAGAGATGCCATAGTGAAATAGTTGGCATATAATGGCCAGTGGTCCACCACCTTATGTCTAGAATTACCATTTTCTTGTCTAGTGTTTCTGGAGTATATAATACACTGGTACATCACTTAAATAGTAAACCAACCTGCCAAGCCTCAAATTAGTCAGCTGGAAGCCCTAGGAATATACAGAAGTGATCCAGAAGTTGCTGTTAATTCCTAACTTCCATGAGTCAGGCATTTATGATGTATCAAGCTTCAAACTATTCCATTTTGCCCCAAAACTGCCTAGAAAATTCAGTGCATTATTTAGCCAACTTGCTCAGACTTGTAACATGCCACCAAAGTTAGAGATTAGAAGTCATTAAGGAGGACAAAAGAGTGCTTTAAAAGGTGTTAAATGTAAGTCAACAATTGTGCAAGCAGAACTGAACAAGAGCACTTAAAAAGAGATTGTGCAAAATCTTTGCAAGTTGGGGCAGGGGGGAAATACAGCTACTCTCAAACTAGTTTCTGCTATTTATCCAAGGTGTCACTGTCACTCAAAATGGGTGTGTAAATGAATGCACCAACTTGGCAAGCTACAGGCAAAGTGGACATAGAGTGTAACAGTCATAACCAAGGCATTGATGAAATTTGACAATATTCTTTGAAGATCCATGCCTATTTGGCATACTTTATGTAAAGCTGAGTTAGATACATTTGCAAGTCTGCAGAATTTAATACTAATAAATACTTTTTTCTGATGGCTTGCAATTCCTCAGAAAAATCAAAATATGAGAACAGATGCTACCCAACATTCTGAAGGTTTTTACTCAAAGTAAACTGATTCCTTGAAGCTATTGTCTATATTGACAGGAATCCTTAACTAGATACCGTAAACTACTAATGTGCATATATTAGCATAATTTGCTAAAATATGCCAACTATGAAGGAAAATAAATAAAAGATGACACCACTTTCCCAAATGACATTCCAATCAATTGGTACCAAGTGCCACAAACAAAACATTGTTAAGGGCACAACAATGATAACAATCAACATTGCATCAAACCTGGAATTATATTGCCTCCAATATGACTATTGTGTGCAATATCTTTTGAAGGGTGTTACCTAACAGGTGCCTTACTGGTCTGCATGTATGTGATAATTATACTATACTAGATGAGAGTACAATAAATTCATCTCAACAATGAGAAACAGCTGCCTGATTTTCTAGGTCAATTTTACAAGAACCAGTTACATCCATGAATGAAGAAAACAAGAAGCATCCTGTCTCCAAGGCTCAGCTCTCCCAACTTGCATAGCCAGGTATTTTACTCTATTGCCTCCAGTTTAATACAATGCCTGCTACACCTGCACGTTCTGCTCTACTTCAACTACAGCCCAGTCAAGCAGGTCTGCCTAGCAGCTACCACTTCCAGGGAGTGGCTGGCTTTTAATAAGCTCTTTGCTGCACTGGGATCATGCCCAGGGGCCAACATCACTACTCTAGTTTCCCTCGGATTTACCAGTACAAGAAAAGAAAACTAAACTAGACCAACATTCACAGAGTATACAACAGGGCTGACAACCCTATCATGCCCTTTGGGCTCCCAAACATGCCCCCCCCCCAGCTGCCCAAACACACTCCAAAAATTACACTGTCTTCACGCAAAAAAACAGATACCATTAGTAGGGCAAAGGGGCTGACCTACCAATGCCAAACTACCAGTTGCCTAAATATCAGCCTTTTCCCCAGTCCTTTAAATCAGCAACAAGGAGTGGATAATTTGCAGTTTGGCAACATATGCAGCCAAAGGAGTTGAGGCAAGATGGAGGCAGGAGAGCTGTTTTCAAATGTGTGAGAATTCTGGATGAAAAAGAGTAGTGTTTAGGAAAAGTTATTTAGATGAAGGGAGCTCAAAGTCACAGGGTGGCTCAGGCTTGAAGCTAGAAACTGACGATGTGCAATGAAGAAATTTTGATAAGCAACATGTAGATCAATGGCACATTGGTGATAGTGAACATAATGTTTAACTGCGCTCCCAACTACTGGCTCATGTCCTCATAAAACCAGTGATTTTACAGCTGGGAAAAAACAGGGATATGTTGCCTGAGCAGTCAGTTGGTTGGTTGGTTGGTTGGTTGCTTGGCCTGGCTCTCCAACCTAATTGAGTTTGATGTCCCTACTATATAGTAAAGTAGAGGCGACTTTAAAAATTGTGGAACCACCAAAAAAAAAAGATTTTGGGAAGTTATGTATTGGATCCCATCAAGGTAGAAAATCAATTAGCTTTGAGGTGGTTCACTTGGTTGACTACTATGAGGTCACCATTTCTTTTTAGCAGAGGCTGAAAACAACAATGTGTATCATCATACAAAGGATGAGAAGAGTACATCGGGAAGAAATGTAGTAGTAACTTGCTATTAATAGTAGTAGTAATGAGTACATGCAAGGGGCTAGGGGAGGTGGACCTCCAGCAGCCAGCCTTCAACACTTGTCTTCTTGTGTCATCAGCAGTCAGCATTTTCAGGTAGCTACACAGGCTAGGATGCCTTTGACTCAGTGAAGGTGAGTTTCTGGAATCTCTGAAGTTCAAGATACTCCTTGTTAGATTTTAATTTTGTCCCAAGTACTATCATACTGATATTACATTCAAAAACAGTGTATTAAAGATATGCTGCCTAAGATACAATCATTGTCTAAAATCAATATGCAATTGTGATATATAGGATCTCTTTTTCTGCAGTGATGGGTCAAAGGATTCTGGTTTGCTTGTTTCTCTTATCAATGGAAATGGAAAGCAAGTTTTTGGAACTCTGTAATTTGTTAGAGAGGCATAAATATAAGTATCCAGCCTTAGGGCAGAGCACTGGACTTTGACTGTAGGGTACAATACTGCTTCAAGATTATATAAAGTAGTCAAAGGTTAACTGCATTGACCAGGGGGGAAATGTACAAATAATACAATTTACTGCTGCTTTACTCTTTCATTTAAGAATGCCAAAGGAACAGAACCCTCTATAACAATTGATCTAGATATTAATTTCCTTTAACAATGCTGATGAAAATATTAAAAGTACAGCTTCACATCATAATACATTGCCAGTGGGTTCAGTCATTTTTCCCTTATAAAGTGGGAAAGATCTAGAAGCTTATCCTCTTGTTGATTTTTCTAGCAGAAGGATTACATCCTTTGTGGGCCAACAGACACATTGATCCAGGAATCCTCAAACTTTTTCAATAGGGGGCCAGCTGAAAGGCGGCAGTGACCAGCGCAGGCAGGTGAGGTGGGGGTGCCTGGGTGTGCGGGCCAGTGAGACGGCGGCGGGCACGCAGGGTGGCAGAGATCTCCCAGACAGTCCAAAACCATCTCCGAGTGAGCAAGCCACCACCTCTCCACAGGCGGAGGGCTGGATAAATGGGCATGGTGGGCCTGATCCGTCCTACGGACCATAGTTTGAGGACCCATGCATTGAGCAATTTGAAAACTGTCTACCACAAAATGCTTGCCATGGGAAGTGTAACAAGTTACAAGAAACAAGTAACCTGTACAAAACACTGAATATAAGGCAGAGATGTATCTGAGCCCCAGTTCCTTTGAACCCACAGTTTTCAGCATCAATAGAAATCTATTTCAAATAAGACAAACTCCTTCACATATAGCCACTCCGTCAGCTAACTCATTCATCTATCTTTTTGGCTGCATTCACACAACATAACAAGCAACTCTGCATAGTTACCATGGTGCACTTTTCCATCCATGATCTACCTGACAGAAAATCAAGTGGTTTCTGCTTTATCGTGGTTTCCATCCTCTCTACTCAGTCTTTCCACTGTTGGCATGTTTCCCACCAGCCATAGTGCCTGAAATTCAATCCAAAAGTGCTTTGGTTCCTTCCTAAGTGGCCTGCCTCTTCCTCATTGGTCTACACATAAGGGCTAGATGGCTGGAATGGCTCCTGCAGTTGCCACTCATTCCACTCTGCAGTTGCTGCATTCCATGACTGTGGAAACCATGATCTTGGGTTCAAACAACATGACAAGCCAATGTGGTACAGTGAAACCACAGAACCACACAAAACCCCATCCATTCAAAATTCAAACACATGGTCCTTCCCAACCCATCAGATTACTTCTGGCTGATTTGCCTGC
This sequence comes from Varanus komodoensis, assembly GCF_004798865.1. Lineage (NCBI taxonomy): Eukaryota > Metazoa > Chordata > Lepidosauria > Squamata > Varanidae > Varanus > Varanus komodoensis. The sequence continues at coordinate 6,470,714 of NW_025336479.1, read as the reverse complement.
CCCAGTTGGCTTCCTCTTCCTCTTCCTGTTTTTGAGGCTTCCTGCTCACTTCCCTGAGCTATCCCCAAGTTTGTAATTGCAGTTTCTAAAAAACAAACTTACCATGGTAAAACACCATGACAGAGTTCAGACAACACAACAGACCAGCAATGGCTTGTCATGTTGTCTGAAAGACAGGCTTTACCTGTTACTCTGGATCCTCTCATACCCTAGATCATCTGCTATTAGATTGCGTGTGCGCGCTCTCTCTCTCTCTCTCACATACACACACACACACACACACAATCTAGTCATAAACAGACCCCTCTTCCCACCCCTTACTGTAATTACATATACAAAAACACTTATTAAGGATTCTTCCAAAATTTGTTCCCTAAAAAAGCCCCCCCCACACACACACACCCCTCTATCCATTCAAAATTCAAACACATGGTCCTTCCCAACCCTTCAGGTTACTTCCAGCTGATTCCCCTGCCCTAGCTGGCTTCCTGCCAACTTTCCTTCCCCCTTTTTTGCTGACTTCCTGCTCACTTGCCTGAGCTATCCCCAAGTTGGCCTAGTCATTGTCCCCACCACCCCACTCCGCTTTCTTAGCCATCATCTCCTAGTTACTACACTGAAGTGACAGAAGTCCCTTTCATGATAGGTGACCCTTTTTCACCCTAGATTTTCTTGGTAAATGGGCATACTACAGAGACAAACCCTGCCCATAGTCACACATCATCTTTATCTGCTAAGAATGCCTCCAAGATTTAATAAAGATGGTAGTGGCCATCACTTTGCTTCAAAGCAAACCAAACTGTCAGCAAGAAATGTTGTTGTTACTTTGCCTACACCATTATTGTTCTAACCTGCCTTATATAATCTCATATAATTCCATGCACACACAGAAAAAAACTATCCATGAGGGAATGGATACCAACTTCAGCTTCCTAAAAATTTCAGTTTATCTTTTAAAAGTCCATGCATTCACCAAATATATAGCACCTGGCTATGATAACAGATTTGAAAGTCCAGTGAAATCTCAGAAACCAAACCAAAGCATGGTGTTCTACTTCTACCCACAACATCCTACCCCCCAAAAAACTATCAGAAGCAGAATAAATTATGCAAAATATGTAAAAACATACAAATTACTTAACCTGTACAAATCCTAGAAAATGTATAAATTTGTTTGAATCATATATTTTAAAGTATACACCACCTCAATTCTCAAATATGCTGCAACACATGGAAGTAATTCCTCATTTATTTCACAACCAGTACTGCTTAAATTGTAGTATGTTTGCAGTCTTCCTTCAAACAGACACTGCAGTTTTAATGTCTGGTGTTTTTTTTTTTCCTTTATCGCTATGTAATACTAGATGACTAGTGATCACATAGTGAATATGTCAGGTGCCAATCAGCTGATCAGATCTGGCAATATAACATCATCAATAAGGCCAAATTAACCCATCACCTTCATTGTGAAAAGGGAAGGAAAGAGGGAACATACCCAGCTGGCAAGGTAGTGGGACCATCACTGCCAGGCCCAGAAGACAGGCAGCAGGTATCTATGGCTGAAACACCAAGTTCAGGGATGATGGAGGTAAATGTTGGGCTTAGTGAAATGCAGGATGGTCAGAGAAAAAGCCACATCAGGGACAAGCAAGGGTCAGATATCCAGTAAGGCAAAGTCAGGAATGAGTGAGGTCAGATAACAACAAGAAATAGCAGGTCTAGAAACAAAGCCAGAGTCAGGAACAGGCAAGGACGGATATCAACATGGTGTGACAGAACCAAGGCAAAGGCAAGGCCCAGAGGCAAAAGAAGGTTAAATGATGGCAAGGTGAAGCAGAGCAGGTGGGATTAGCTGAAGACAAGGGCAGAAGCTGGCAGGAGACAAGGCATGGTCAAGGACAAGGCTACACTGAAAGCAGAATCAGGAGCATGATGCAACCACCAAAAGGCCCATATTCCTGTGGCCAAACTGAGCAGCACAGGGAAGACTTTTACAGAGCCTTCCAGATCTGCCAGTGGTGCCATGCAATTTCAAAAGTTCTGATCCTTGCAAGCAGCTATAGATGGGCTCCTGGTCCTGCAGGCACTTGCAGGATGAAATGTGTTGCTTGTCTCTGGGAGATCTTAGTTACAGCTTCGGATCTTACAATCACTCCCTGCCATGAAGTACTGGTCATTTCATTGCCCAACAATACTACATTGCTAGGCTTTTGTGCTCAGCCCACTTTTGGTCTTGCTGAATATGACCAGTTGCAGCAGTAATTGGATGCACACTGAGATGGTCATTCGTTCAATGTAATAAGTGTAAATGAATTACAACAGCATTCTTTCAACTGGGCAGGCTTTAGGATATGGTTCCAGAAGCATACATTCTTTGTCAAAACTAGTCTACCACACATGGGACAGAGGCTAGGAAGCACTGGCTTAATTGTTTCAGCAACAGAAATGTAATTTCTCGCCCCCCTCCCCACACCCATACACAATAGTCCTCTTGCAAAACACTGCTTAAAGGGAGAGATTTTTGTGAAAATCACTCTCAGGGAGCACAACTTGTGAAATTACATGGTAAGAATTAACTTGCTTTTTATAATTAAAAACAAAAACTTTCAAACTTGATGATGAAAATCTAGCAAAGTAAAATTTCTGATTCTATCACAACTTGGGCTACAGCTTCAGCTAAAAACCTCAGAACTATCAGAAAATCAACACAAACAGCTACCCTTAATTATTCATAACTTCAGCCTTCTAATTTAATACTCACTTACTCAGCTTTGTCAAGTAATAACTGCATGTAACCAAGCACATAACCAATTACATGGGGACAAAGCCAGTTCCACAGAAGAACACACTGCATGCCAATTGCACTACATGTGTTCTTTCCTTCTCTCAATCTACTCTCAAAAATGGCAATTGGTCTTTAAGGACACAAGCTAGGCACAGACAGCTTGCACAAAGCCTTCACCATGCTGCCCTGTTTAATTCAAAGAGGCAATACAGGAACTGCGGACATGGCACCATCCCACTTAGTTTCAGAAAAGCACCTAGAGGCCACTCCGGGGTGCACACGCAGGAAGAAGAACAGATGGCAATAGCTACAGTATGAGACATGGGAAAGATTGGCATAAATGAATGAAGCAAAGAAAAGATGCCTAAGCAGATTTTTACAGTTTGCTACCTGCTCTTACATACATGACATAAAGTAATCAAAAATGACTACTACAGTAGTCATGTATTGTGCTCAGTCAGTAGAAAGTCAGGCTGTGAATGAAGACATTCAGTTTTCTTTTCCATATATAATGCATTTGGCAGCTGATTACCGGCAAGCTTTGGCAGGTTTCTACTTCAGGTACTCTTCTGAGTTAGTTCAGGCTCACTGTTCCCAAACAGAAGTTATTGTGAGGACAAATGTATTGGGGGTGGGTGGGGGAGGAATGTTGCAGCACACAGGAATTCTCACAGAAGGATAATGTCTAGAAAATCTAAATGAAGTAATGCAATGTTAGCTTCTGCCTAGAATTTATTCTGCTGTTTTATGACCATTTAAAGTCTTTATTATGATCTGCCTTTCACTTAGAAATGATTTAAATGATCTCAAACTGAGAAACATGTCTGTACTGTGTTCTATTCCCATTGACAGGAGATTATTAACTCCGTGGGAGAAACAAAAACTTGCTTGTTAGAGGGCACAAACATGACAAGAGTTCTGCTTGATAGCTCAGATGCTGAGGTAACATCAAATGAAAGCAGTGGATGGAAACACATGAACTGTAGCTTCAGGCTGAAGTAATATCAGGTGCATCTCTACACCCTCCGGGCTTAACTCCTCCACTTTTAAGTCCCTCCCATTGAAACAGCCTCCTTCAGTTTCACTTAATCAAGCAGGGAACAGGTATTTCTCTCTCAACACTGACAGCAACAGTCTAACAACTCTGAACCAACTTGGACCTCAGTCTCCAAACTCACAGGTAGGTGAACTTTTTAAATCAGCACCAAATAACAAAAAGGCTTAAAAGTAAAAGAAATCAATTAACTGACAGAATCCTAGTGTTTGTTAGCTTGTCCTGGCACTTTATCCTTGTAAGAAAGGAACTCCTCTTCTTGCACAGGTGCATTGCCTGAGAAATTTTATATTAAAAAAAGAGAAAGCTAATCATCTTAAACTAATTTCCTGTTTGCTATTTCTCTTTTGTTTACTTTCCAAACATTGTTAAGACAACTTTCAAATTGAAACCCTTATTAAGAAACCCATTCTTTTATTTTCAATTTAAAAGTACATATATAGCTTCCTTGTTTAACTTGGTATGTTCCATTCTACTGGAGTACTGAGCTCTGATTGCTACAAAGTATTTCCATGGTTTTCTAATATTTGTCAAATGCAGTATGGTATTCTACCTTTGTATTTTTCTTAATTGTATCTCTAGTTGTATACATGGGCAAGGATGTTAGAAGGAGAAAAATAAGACATCGGTACTGAAATTATACCTGTATGTTAGATTTTCAAAAATGGACAATTACCCTGATGTACTGAAAATGGTTTAAAGTTATTTTTAAAGAAATCATTTAATTATTTTAATTAGAAATTATTGTAGAAAAGCTAAGACTAACCATTCTCTACACAACTAATCTGTGGATCTTAATTCTCCTTCTTCACCTCCAATCCTAGCCTATATACAAACTATTGCTTTGATCATCTAAGCACCATCAACTATTATCCACAAAATAATATTTTAGAAGAACATACATCTTTGCTTTAAAGATTAGCAGGGAGGAGCGGTTAATCACTGGAAAATCTAAACTAGAATAAAACTGCAAAGCATTGCTCTTGCAAAATACTGGATAGGTGACAATGGCATGATCTTGAATTATGCAATAATGCCACATCACAATATTTTAATCACAGCATGCCCTTCTAAATGCTCCACCCCAGTGAAGACTCGTCAGCCAGATCAATATCTCCAAAAAGAATGCTGCAACAGCTGAGTGTGTACGTATTAATGTTCTTTAAACATGTTTGTGCAGTCATTCATAGCTATGGCCTATTAAGCAGAACAATTATGCCAGCTCTGCAATAAATATTTTCAAAGTACCCCTTTTAATATTTAAAAAAGCAAGTTCCTACATATTTTGACAATTATGAATTTTCAGTACTCAACTAAGAAATAGCCAACACAAAAGAAAACCTATTGCCAAATGAATTTCCATTCCTGCTTGAGGAGATGTGAATCTCTGCATGGGTCATGATGCAAAAAGGCACAGATACATTTACAACCATGTATATAAAGAACTGTGAAAATAGTGTTGGGGAGAGAAAGTTCACATTTATCCAGAAGCTTCTTTAAGCTCGTGCTGCTTTACCTCACAAAAATGGCAATACTTTGAAAAAGCTTCCTAGCAAATTCTACATAATACCCTGTTTTAAAGTTAGCAGAGACAATCAGATTGTTTTGTGTACCAAACATTACTACATTTAAACATAGTTAACAGTATGATCCTATTTTTGTTCCTCAAGACTGAGTTCAACAGGGTTTATCTCCAATTACATGTGTATGGGAATGCAACTTCTGGTTGCAATCCTAAACACAGTTACTAAGGAGTAAGTTCCACTGAATACAACAGGACTTAGTTTGGATTAAAAGGCTACAGGACCGGGCTGTAAGAATTACCTTTGTGTTCACCTTTTGTCTTTCACTATTCGGAATAACCAATGAAGCAAAACTCTTCAAAAAGAAATGCTACTTGGAAAGATATGTTGCACTCAGGAGCCTGTGAACTAGGCAAAATAAACAATGCTGATAAACTGAAGTTTGCTACTATTTAAACATCTTCTAGACTAGATTTCTATGTTATGTAATTTATATGACTGGGATCCAAAGAACCACATCCTTTAAGGGATTTGGAACTTGTGTTTTCTAAACACCTGTCTTCTCACATTCTAAATTGCTTAGTTACATAAGGAGTCTGCTGAAAAAAGATAAAAATTCTTCTTCAGCTTCCTTTAAGTAGTTCTTTGGATCCAGGCCCATGTCAGAAACCATGAAAAAGCTGTCCTTTCTACAGAAAATAAATGATCTGCATCTATCATAAATCCATGTGTAATGGGTTAAATTTCTGATAACTATTTTTTAAATAACCTAAAAGAATTGTATATACAATACTTAAATATCTTGATATAAAAAAAAACTTCTATCCTTACAACCTCTTGTTGAGTAGTAATGCTAATAACTGAAAATCATTGTAGAGTCATGTGGCACTTTAAAAAATAAGAAAGTTGGCATGAGTTTTCCATCAGATGCATGAAATCATTTAACAAACCCAGTAAGACCCACAGAAAGCACTTGCTGAAATACATTTGTTGTTTGGGGCCTGAGATATCTCATTGTTATCCTTACTTTCAATTCTCTCCCAATCTTAATATTTGATTCCAACACTTAAAATATTTAACATCAATCTCAGTGTATCTATCTAAACAGCAATGGGCAGAAAGGACTTTAAAAAAAAATAAAAGCCATCAAATGTTCCTGTAAAATTAACAATATATTACAGTAGTTTCGAGTAACTCCAATACAGTATGTGGTTTTGCAACAGTCATCATTTTGATACTAGTGCTTACAGTTCATGATGAAATCATCAGTTTTTAGATCTCTGCCATAACACATCCTATAAAATCATGAGAACATGACTCTGAGAGATTCTCACGCCTTCAAAATCAGGAAACATAATGGAACAAGTCAATACAAGCCCATCTGACTTATCTGCCGAGAAAATCACCAGCTTATATTTAAAGTATCCACTTGTTTCATTTTCTGTGTGAAAGCAAATATAGCATGCCCCTATAAATAAATGCTTGTTAATCAGGTAACACATACTAAAACTAGTTGTACAGCAAGGAGTGCAAGATAGTTAACCAACCAAAAATTGGTGAGTGTGTGTCATTTTCAGCACTTAAAATCTGGTTTGTTATGGGGTGTTGCAAGTTTTCACATTTGTTGATACTTAAATATTTGTTTCAGCTGCTCAAAAAGCTTGTTTGCTCTCTAGTAGAGCTAAGACAGCTCTCCCGGATGGAGTCAATCCCACTCCACCCGACTTCTCCCCAGCAAGGAATCTCTTCCTCTTTCCCTAACTGGCTAAACTGGATTGTACTCAAGCTTCTGTTTCTATTACCTAGCCCTGCCTTGTTTCTTAGTCTCGTCCACCTACAGTTCCCTCTCCCTCTGCTTTCATCTTTTCCCAGTCACATCCTGAGCGGTTGCTCCTCCACTGTTGTTTGAATCAGTTCTCTTTAATTAATTCAACAAGAATTTCTGGTTGTAGACACCCCTGAACTTCAGGTCATTTAATTAGGGCTCTGCCTACAGACATAGGTGCTTTCCCTTGGGGCAATCATGTTTGCAAAGGCTTCTAAGATTCTTTTGCTTTAGCTTCACTTTTCTGAGGCTTGTAAAAGCGAATGTATGGGTGAAGAGTGAAACAGCCAAGTTTGTTGATGATGTCAAGTTTTTCAGGATGATGCAAGCTAAAGCAAATTGTGAAGAACTCTCTATAGGGAGTGAATGGACAATAAAATGGCAAATGAGATACAATGTAAGAACAAAATGATATATACTGAGACAAATAATCCAACTTCACATATAAACCAATGCTTAATTGACTAAGACTTACACAGAAGAGAGAGTCTGTGATAGTGTTAGACTGCTGACTAAAAATGTGAACTAATACAGCAGGAGAAAGAAAAATTAATTCCAGACTGGGAAATAGTAGGATATGGACTGAAAATTAACGTATCAGTGCTGTAGTAGTTTTATACAAGTCTGTGGCATTGCTGCATTTGGAATACTGTATGTAGTACTCCTCCCTCACTTCAGAACTCAGAAAGGTTCTGGGAAAGGTTTTTAAAAGAGCAACTAAAATGACCTGAGGTGTGGAACACCTTCTCCATAAGCAAAATCTACAACATTTGGTGCTTTAATCTAGAAAAAGGAATGATTAAAAAGACATGATATAAGACATTGTTATTGATGTAGAAAGACTGAAGAAAATTTAACTTTCCCCTTCTATCATAATGCTAAAAGTGGTGTGCAGCCAGTGAACTTGGTCAGCAGTAGGTCCAAAACAGAAGGAAGGAAATATTTATTTAATATAAAGTGCACCTTTTTACCGCCAATTGTACTCAAGGCTATTAAACAAAATACACAACATAAAAGCAATCAGGTATTTTTTTAAAAATAGAAATAAGAACAAACAGCACCACCAGTTAACTGACCAGTCAGCTAATGGTGAAAAGTCTGCCTAATTATGAATCTCTTCTCCTTCAAGGGAATGACATCAGAGATTGCACTAACTGGGCATTCTTTCAGAGGGAGTTCCAAAGCCTGGATGTAATCACCAAGGCATCCTTCTCTCATATGCCAACATATTCTGTCTTCAGTGCTGGTGGGGCAGAGAGAAGGGCCTCTACCAAGGCCCTTAAAACTCAGTCAGACTCAGATAGGAGTGTTTGCCCCTGGCCTGGGCTTTTTGAAATGTGTCTGGAAACAGACTGGTAGCCATTAAAAGTTGCTGTAACAAAATAGTCACATGTACAGTATAACCAGCCCTGGTCAGAACGTTCTGGAACAGTGGTAGTTTCCAAACACTTTTCATACCCTACATGTAGAAACACATGCCCAATGTAACTACAGTAGTCCAAACAAGATGAATCACCATGTGAACACCTAGTGCAACTTTGTGCACTAGAGTTAGCTATGAAATCATACTCCTGGCTACTACCAAAATGTGAGCATCTAGATTCACCTCTGAATCCGGGAGTAGGCCCAAACTGTGACTCTGAAGTTGTGAATCTAAGCCTGTCCAAGACAGACTGAATTCCTATTCCCTGATTTTTCTTTCAACTGATCAGAAGCATCTTTGTCTTGCCTGCATTATTTATTAAACGTGTATCCTGTTTTTTTCTGACAACAAACACAAAGCCATTTACATCTTTTTCCTCCTCCTGCTCTCAGTCTTATTCCCACAACAACAGCACTATGAGGCAGGTTGTGCTGAGAGTCTGATACTGGCCCAAAGTCACCCAAGTTGGCTCCATAGTTGAGTGGGAACTAGAACTCAGACAGCCTGAGTTCCAGTCCCGTGCTCTTAACCACTACACCAAACTTAATTTTGGATTAAATTTCAATTTGTTCATACTCAGCTACTCCATTAAAATATTAGAAACTGATCAAAGAGTTGAACACCTTCCCTAGATTTATAGGAAAGGACAGAGTTGGACACTGTCAACATACTGGTGATATACTAACTCAATATAGGACATAGTTAACCTACAGAATTCACTTCTACTGGATGTAGCAATGGAAACAGCTGTAAGGAAATTAGACAAATTCAGAGGTGCTAGATCTACTAATAGGCATTAGAGAAGAAAGCTGAACATACTTTCCTTCTTTAGTTGCAATATACTTGCAATACTCATGTTGGAGACATAACATGGGATAACCACCATTATAATTGCCTGCTTATAGGCTTCCCTAAGGCTGCTAAAAGTAGGAAAGAAAACTCTATCTAAACTCTTGGTTTGATTCAGCTGAGATCTTCTCATGCTAATAATAATAAATAATCTTATCACTTTTAAGAGAAGAGATATCTTTGCTTGAATTTTCAGAATCTATTATTTCTAACTTTTTTTTTCTTTTGTGCTACAGTTTCCCTTTGTGAGCACCATTTTCTCCTGGCACTTTGCAGAACTGGCATCTAATAAGATCTCTTGAAAAACTCCTCCTTGCATTAGAAGAAAATCTAGTAAATGTTCTATATCTATAAATCAAAAAAAGCTTCATTTAACAAAATAATATAAGAGAAATTCTATTCAGCAACTCAGGAAGATGAGCCTCCTCAAAGAGCGTAAACCAAAAAAACCTCATTATATTCCAAGACCTCCAGGAAAACCATTTAAATACAAGTGTTTTCAATGCCCTTTCACCTGCAATGAGAAATCACACCTTTTTAACCATATGAAATATGGGCTCTGTAAAAATTCAATTACTTTAGTATCTGAGCAGGATCGTGTTATCAAGTGTTCAAAGTCAAATTCTCTGGAACCTAAGCAGATCAACCAGACAGAATCTATAGCCAAACCAACTTCCTCTAAAGTTCTCCCAAATCTTGACTCTAAAGCTCAATATGCTTTTGCCAAAGATGATGCAAAGGAAAACATGGAAGTTCAAGCAACAAGTAAATCAGTAAATGGACAAAAGACATCAATTCAGAAGGAAATGACTCTTAACAGTAATGAAGATGAATGTTCAGCCAACATGCAGCCTGCTCTTGAAGGCATTGTAAGACCTTCAGCTTTTGTTCCAGTAGGAGAGCATCGACACAGTAAAGACAGTAATGATATATCTCAGTTAACATCTCTTTCTAATTCAAGCAAAGGCTCTTCTTTTCATACCAAGTCAGCATTTCATGCTCCGACCAACCCATGGAAAACAGGTTCTACCCTTATTGCACCAGATTTCTCTCATAAAATTCCACCTGTGAAAGGTTTAGCTCCCATTCCATCTTACATGCAACCAATGATTCCAGAGTATTCACCTTCTTTGTATGAGCATGGATTGGCTATCTATGCACCCTACTTCCTGCCAGCTTCTCATGACTGTGAAAGCTCAGTGCTCTCTGTCTACAGCTCTCAAGACCAAAGACATTTTCTTCCACACCCCAGTCCACTTCCTAAACCAATCAATCCAGCAACTTATGAACACTATCGTTTATTCCAGCAATATCATCCTAATCCACCAGTACCATATGGATTTTGTAGACCAACAGAATCAGCATTTTACAGGCTACCACACATCTCAAGTATTAACAGGGACCCAAGTTCTCATTTAATAGAGGAAACAACTCTGCTGTATCCAGCTTCTTCAAGTCCTGCCAGGTTACATTCACTGAACTCTCAAAAAACCCCAGCTGATTATGAAAAAGAAATTTCTATGTTGCATGCCAAAAGTCATTCTAAAGAGAACCAAAATGAAAGAGAAAATGCCAAGATGAGCCCTCGTGCTGGAAGTGCAGCAACAGGGTCGCCAGGCAGACCCAGCCCAACAAACTTCACTCAGACGAGCCAGGGCTGTGAAGGCCTGTTTGACCTTTCTAGTAGGTCATCCATTAATATTAACAAATATGATCAGTCTGAAGAAAGCTTTACAGCATTCAGGCCTGTGAGGAAAACTACAGAACCATCAATTTTGTCTCTACCACAGGAAGACAGAGGAAACTCACCTAAAAGGTAAATATATATTTCTTTCTAGAACTTTAAAAAAGAAAGACTATAGAAAAAGCAAACACTCCCTCAAGAGAGTTCCCAAAGGGATTCCTAGGACAGATTTCACTACATGTCTAACTAGTACATATAGGCATGCAGGAAGCAAGTAGTGATCAAATACGCAATACTGTACATGAGAGTCGGGAGCCTTTTTTCCTATGAAGGCACACATTCCCATGATATACCCATTTGAAGAGCACACAGCAGCAGTGGCCAGGGCCATCCCCGCAGTTTATTTTAATATGGCCACCACCACCCTTCCTTCCTGTTCGTTCTTTCTCCCTCTCTCCCTCACACACACACACATCTCACTAACCTAGTTTTCATGCTTCTCATCTTCCGCACCAGCATGGGTACACATTGAGACTGTAAGTTACTGAAGAAGGGCTAAGGAGGGAATGAATGCAAAACACACTGCAGGATAATTTTTGTAAATCCCTTCTATATACACTTTATTGAAAGCTCTACTCACCCCAGTGTACTTTCCTTTTAAATAGACATGTATGAGATTATGCTGCAATTCTAAAGAAAAAGAAGTGAACAAGGCTGGCTGAGACATGCATGAGTACAAAAGTAAATGCAAAGGTGATAATGAATTATAGTGGGTAAAATGGTATTTTGCATCCTTCACATATTCTGAGAATGCAATGGTTATCTGCTGCTTTCATTATCAATTTCATAGCCTAAACTTATGCATGTTTACTCAAAAGTAAGTTCCACTGAGTTAAATGAATCTTGCCCCCAGGTCAATTTCAACAAAGGATTTCAAAATTCAATTATCAACTGCTCCAGGAGCCATTTATTCAATTCTTTACAAACAACTTTTATGCCCAAAGAAGCACCAAGAATACAATGTATTATAATCAAAATATAATTAACATCAAAAGAATAAACTTTTGATACATATTAACATGATACAAAATTCAAACATGAAACACACCCAACCTGAAGCATGCAAGATAAAAAGTCAAACATACCAGAATGAAAAAGCAAAGTTTTGCCAAGCCAAAGACATGACAAGTATCACAATTTTTACTGACAAAGCCATTAAAGTGAAACTAAACTCCAAGGTCAGTGGGTTCTAGAACATGGCAGAAAAGGCCTAGACTTATGACCCCACTCACTGATGACCATGGTGGATCACAGAACTGGGCTGCTGTAGATGACATCAGTATGTGGGCAGGTTAAAATGAAAGAAACAATTTGATATACATAATTATATATAATTCTTTGCTTTGAAACTTCAGAATCAGTTGAACACTCTTACTATATAAAGTTTTAGACAAGATAAAAAGTAAAGCAGCAATCTGCTGAACTCCCAGTAAACTAACCTTTTTTCAACGTGCATCCTATATTTTTACACTACAACCACAAGGCAGATATATGGTCTGGCACCATAGCTCTTAAACTGCCATTAACATTATTTAAATCCATCACAGTATCCATCACAGTATGCATCAAAGGCAATTGGTGGACCATAGCATTTCTTCTATTTTATCAACTACCATGAAGATGAGACCAAAAAAAAAAAAAAAAATGGTTCCACAGAAACTTAAATACAGGTCTCTTATGTGTAAAGCAAACTTTACCCAAGTAACACATTTATTCCATAATTACATTAATGATTCTTTTCTTCCTACAGAAGAATCTATAGCACTGCAACTTCTGATACTTCATTTGTTATTAGTTAATTGCATTGCTCCCAATATGTAAATCAAAATGCTATATTAGGCCTATTTAGATACTTATTTTGCCTAACTGCACAATATAAATCTCTATTTTTTCTTTTTCTTCCTAGTAATGATGTTACCAGCAAAAGTGAAAACATACAACATACAACTGATGGTAATGAACCACCTCTGTCTAATTCTGATGACGAGGCAGGGATAGTACCACTTAATCTTTCCAAGAAGCCTGATGTAAGCATTATTCAGGAACATTTGCATGAACATTTGTGCAAAACTACTCTCCAAATGGAAAATCAGAGCCTTATGGAACTGCAGGAAATGCCTCTGAATCTCTCAGTAAAGGACAACTGTAATGCAAAACTATCCCTCCAGAGCTCATCATACACTGAAAAGAGTGAACCTCTAAAAACTGAAAAAGAAAGTTTGGAAGCAGAATTAGGAGACCCTAAGAATCACATGGACAGGAATTCCTTTGACAACCTTCTTACTGTGACACAGAGAAATGAATCTCAAGAACTCAGGACAATTGACAATTGTGACGAGCAGAAACAAACAGCAGCTGTTGCTCTTTGTCAGTTAGCTGCCTATAGCCCTAATAAAGTCCAAATAGAGATTGCAGAGAAAAACAATCAGGACAGCAATTCTCCATATACAGACTCAGCTCCTAAACCTTCAGATACTCAGGTCAATAACTGTAGCCAAAAAACAAAAGGACAAAAAAGGACCAATCAAAAAGAAGTAACAAAACTTCAGCAAGGAACAAAAAGATCACGAACAAATGACTGTAGCAGAGTATTTACTCTAAGAAAGCGAACCAGAGTATCATAATATTTCACTTTCCAATGCACTACCAACCATATGAAAGAATAGATGTCTATCAAACAGAAGGCCATTGTTTTCAGTATCTATTCCTGTTTATCAATCTGGCAGACTTATTTGATCCGTTCAGGTTGCAACATGTAAATATAAACTATCTTCATTTTAATTTATGTTTCAAAAACCCCCAAATATCCCTTGACTATGAATTGTTTTTGTGAACATTCAAATCTAAACTGAAGCCAGTGATCTTAAGTGCACTAAGGCAGAATGACTTCTACATCTACTTTTATTATGAAAGGTGTAACCTGCAATAGCACAAATATCTTATTCATGGCAAGAGGCTCATACTATGTCTGCAACTTATTTTATTCTTTGATTTTAGTTTAATTTAGCTTTTGTTTTCATTGTTCAATGTTTGCTGATTTTACAATCTAAATGTTAAAATTTCCACTCAGTTTTTAAAGCTTAGCAGTTGTGGAGTTCTGACTGGAAATACATTTTGGTAAGCAGCTTGGAGTACTCGTATTAGTCCTTGATAACATAGAGATTTATATAATTTTATTCCACATTATAACAAAGATTTCATAACAAATCTATCAATCTATAATGAGAACTAATACTCCCTTCCTAAATATCCATGCAACTGTTTTCATATAATTCCACTTTAGACTGCTGTTAATGTAATGTTTGAAGCTCTTTTAGATATACTATATCTTAAGCATCCTTTATTAGGCCTGCGGTACTTACAATGGTATGATTCCATTGATGTTGCTAGCACTACAGAACTTTAACTGAACTGCCATCTGCGTCTAGACAAATAGCTTTTACACCTCTTTAACAGAATCTTTGTTTAAGCCACACCTTAAATTAAATCAATTCAAGTCTTGAGGCTGGGACTTTCAAAAGAGTTTAAAGTGAACTTGGATGTAATTTTTGAACTTGCTGAAAGCATTTTTTTTATTTCATGAGTTATTAGTATGCAACTTTTCCTAATTTTGCAGTAAAATGCTATGTATTATATCTGCAAATAATAATCATTATGAATAAACATGTTTATATTGCTTGCATTTTATTATTTTATCTTGCATAGAAACATAAAATCCAAAATAAGATTACAAAAAAACCTTAAATTTGTTCTAGTATAAAAACATTTAACACCTATCTAATACACTCCCCAGAAAGCTACAAGTTCATACATCTACTACAAATAATATGTGCACTATGTAATGTTTAGCTACTAATGGATGAATGAGTCTATTTCTGATCCAAATCAATTTCACATCAGTTAAGTCCAATCCATTCTATTTCAATGTTATGCTTAAAAAAGAATCTGTGAAAACACTCATATTACATGTTTGAAAATGATTCTTTGAATGCATATTCCCACAAAATGTGCACTTAGATGTATTTCAAATGTACACATTACTGAACATATTTTATCCTCATATATGCATGAGTAAATGCATTGCATTATGTTTTTTGAGTCAGGAACTATATCACAAAATTAGGAGAAGTGCAAAATCTGAAGGATAACTGTACTGCAATCTGCTCTGAGGTACTGAGCATGTCAGTTTATAGTGAAACTTGCAGAATATATAGATGAGTTGACCATTGCCCAGAGTGAGCAATGTGGGTGAGCCTGAATTAGTGTTATACTAGTACTGTTATTAGCCTGGATGCTGGATTGTGCACAAGCCACGGTTCTTGAACAGTCTTCAAGGGCAGCCCCACACAGAATGTTTCTCAGTAATCTAGTTTAGGGGATTACCAGAGCATAGATCATTGAAACCAGACGATCACTGTCCAAACAGGATCATAGCTAGGCTGCCAAATGAAGCAAGGGGTGAATAATGCTGAACACAATTTCTACTATATTTTATCACAATAATCTGTTATCATAATCTTTTATATCCTGCCTCTTCAGCAGAATATTGCTCGAGGCAATAAAGAAAATTAATTAAAATTAATCAATTAATTGTATTTAACTAAAATACAAATTAAAACATTAAAATACAACATAAAAGTTACATAGAAGCATAGAAATACAGCAAGTCAGAAGGGGCCTCCCGAGCTATCTAGTCTGACCCCTGGCTCAGCCAGCTCCACTCACGACATGCTAAGAACAAAGATAGCATATCTACAGGAAACCAACTGCTGGACGATAAATCACCCAAAAAAGTGAATGTTTGTCCATTCTCAGTGACATACTTAAGGGATGGGACACACTCTCAAGGGAGGGAATATCCAAGTATAATAACTGAAAAGGCCCTCATTTGTATTTCCTCCAATGCACCTCAGGCATCAATATGCATTAGCATTTAAAATATTCCCAAAACCAAACACTATTAGAAGCATCTAAATTTTTCATAAATTTGATAAGTATTCAACATGCTATTCATTCTTGCTAAGCAATATGCATGGAACTTAGTCAAATTACAAGATACTTACCATCTGAGAGTCGGGAGGGAAGTAACAACCCTCTTCTTCCTAATTCAGCTAGGGCCAAACATCCACCATGCCAAGCATTATCAGTTTCCTGGAAACTATAATTTTAGAAAACAGGATTGAATTTAAGCTGCTTTTTCTGAGTTTTGATTTTCATCTTGTTCATCATACCTTTTTGCCAAGAATGACAAAAGGCTCTATTACATTATGTTCTAAAATTGTGCAGCAGCGAAGCAAAAAAGTAAGTCCAATTTTCTTGAAACTTATTGAAGTGTTTAGGAAGGATTACACAATGTGTGGTAGCCAACCAACACACCCTACACTACACACAGCCTAAATAAATGATAGATTCTACTGCTTCTGTCCCACCTCCCTTTTTACAAGTTTAATTTGAAGAATAATGTATTGAAAAAATGAATGCCCAGCTTGTAAAAACAAAGCAATCTTTATACCCTACCGAAAAGCAAGCATTAAAGTAAGTTTGAAGTCATCTTAATCCACAAAGAAACAACTAGGCATTGACACAGTCTTTTTATTTATTTATTTAAAGTTGTTATATGCCATCCAATACTAAAAGTCTCTGGATGGTTTCCAAAAAAGGGCTGCAAACAATCTATAGCAGGGAATAACCTATATTGTAAAATACAAACATTACATAATATGCAACAGTGCCAACATACTTACAGGATTGCATATATTTCCCTTCATACCTGCTAGCCATTAAATATGCATCTGTTTTCCAGTTTTTTTAAAAAAAAATCGTATTTTTTAGAACTTTCAAGGAACCAAAATAACTGCAGTAAATGCACAAAAAAAAGCAATTTGAAAAGTCAGGGAAATCAGTAGCTCCCCTCTCTGGAACACCTGGAGAAGCATGACAATATACAGTGGTGCCTCATTCTTCAAACTTAATTTGTTTCAGGGTGCTGTTTGAACTGTGAATCGTTCAAAGACCAAATCAATTTTCTCCCTTAGAAATAACTGAAAGTGAATTAATCCATTCCCAGACCCTAAACAATACCCATTTCAGTAAACTTAAACAGCAAGTACAGCCTCCTGAAATGAATTAATTTCGATGTATGAGGCACCATTGTATTAGAATTTACGTTAATAATGTTATGTTAGTGCATTTACTGTACTTTAGTGACGAGTGGCTATATATATATATAACCAAAAAATAAAGCACAAAAAAAGCACTGAAAAAGCACAAAAATGCACCCACTGAAAACACAGGAGAGTTACACAAGAGAAGTTTCACAGTGAGAGATGACTTGGGTACACAACAGATGATGTTTACTCTGTGACCACGTTTTTTAACTTCATGTGCAGTTAAAACATAGAAGCATCATTTGAACTTTGGAGTAATTTTATCTCGACTTTAACATTTGAACTCTGGACTGATCAAAGTTAAGAGTCATTTGAAGTACAAGGTACCATTGTATGCTAAAATGTTTACAAGTATTAAATTCTAAGAGAAAATATAATTCATCAGAAATCATAATTCCTTTAGCAAGAGAGCAAGCTGTTTAGTGATGACACAAAATCATTTAAGAAAATTAAAAAGGGATTGTGAGGTGTCCCAAACAGACCACTCCCATCTGGAAGCATGGGCATCAAAATGGCAAATGGGGTTTAATGCAAAAAAGTATAGAGTGAGGCACACTGGGGCAGAAAGTTCCAACTCCAAGTATAAGCTGATGGAATCTGAACTAGTAGTGGCTGATCAAGAAGTAATCTTGAGTTGTAATGAACAGAACCTTGAACATGTCACCCTAGTGGTAAAATTTCTCTTTCAAAAAAGGCAAGTTCTGTTTTAGACACAATTGGAAAAGGAACTGAAAAACCTTCCAGGATCAAGCTCTCCTTAAACAATTCTGTGGTGCAACTACTATTGGAATACATGTGGAGTCCAGATCACCACACCTAGAAAATTAAGTTGGAAAAAGTTCAAAGAGGAGCAACTAAAATTATCAAAGGTCGGAAGCACCTCCTGTATAAGGAAGGTTACAACAGTTCATGTTGTTTATCTTTTAAAAGGGCAGATAAGGGAATACTCAATAAAGGTACAACATTCTGCATAATATGGAGAAAGTGAAAACAAGAGGCATCTTTCTCATCCTCTCATAATATTAGAACCTGGGAGCATCCTATGAAGCAGATTGGTGGGCAAGTCAGGACAGAGAAAAAGAAGCACTTCTTCATACAGCAGATAGTTAAACTATGGAATTAATTTTCACTACCTGAAGCAAAGGCCATTATATTGAATGGCTTTAAATTAGGATTGGAAACATTCTGGAGAATACAGCTATCAATGGCTATTTGTCCAGATGGCTATATGCTACCTCCAGTATTAGCAGCAGTATGCTTATGCACACCAGTTGCAAGGAAACATGGGTGGGAGAGTGCTGTTACACTCATGCGCTGCGTATGGGCACTCATGAGCAGCTGGTCAGGCACTGTGTGAAGAGACATCTGACCGAGATGGATCATTGGTCTGATCCAGCATGGCTCATGGGTTATATTCTTAAGCCAAATATTAATTTATTATGTCAGATTATTTATACAATGACAAGCATGCATCTTTAATTACAGAGAAACAGGTAATCCAGCAGTAAAAGACAGGTTACTTTCCCTAATGGTATTTGCTGCTTATATCATTCCTGGACTCTTTTCCATTTTAAAAAAACTTGTTGCTCTACAGGATAATTTCCAAAACTTACTCTCTTTAATGTCTCTGCATAGTAATACCTGCAGAGTTTTTAATATATTGTATCTTTCTATAGCAGTGCTGGTTATAGCTACAGGTTGCATGAAAAATAAGGTACATTCTTCATACAGTGCACTGTATTACCTGAAACAGTCTAAAACAGACCCGACCACATCATCAGCTAGCTCTTTTGGTAGTCTTCCTGTCAGTCTACCAATCCTGCAAAGAGTAACAACAGTTTATAAAGGCTTTGATTCAACAGTGCACATGAACTGGCAATACTAGCAATGCTGCTAAAATACCCAGATATATATTAGAGTAATACTCTAATCAGCAGGCCTTACCTCCACGATGTAGCAAAGAATTTCTTTGAGACATTTTTAATTCCAGAGTCAAAACATTGATACTTTTGTTCTGCCAGAGCTTTCCACAACCTGGTGCCCTCCAGATGTTTTAAACAACAATTCCCAATTGACTATAGGCATTGATTATGCCTGATGAGAAATGTAGCTCAAATTAGCTGGAAGGGATCAGGCTGGGGAAGGCTGTCCTTCGTCACCTTGAACCTGGAGTGGCTCACTCAGCCACTAAGTTGATTCTATCCTACTCAGGTCCAAATGACAGAAACCTCCCTTTTACAATCACCTGCAGCTCTTTGCTAAAGATAAAGCTCAGTCTACCTGGATGTTAGCATTACAATATGGATGGCCTGGCTGAGGTCATCTCAAGGCCAAATGCACTCAACAGTAAACTGTCCATGTGCCATTCAATAGTAAACTGTCCAGGTGCCTAAACAATGAGGAATCTCTTAGAATTTCAGAGTTGGAGCCATTACCAGACAAGCAGCAGATCAAAAACAAGAAGTTCTTGTGTAATCTCCATCCAGGCAAGAGAAAAGGAACCAAAATAAATATATTATACTGAATAAGGAAACCAGAGGGTGTTTTTCCTTCTATCAGGGGAGAGCCTTATCCCAGCTTTCTCTAGTACAGGCACTGAGATATGCCTTCTTTCCTAACCAAAATGGAGAGAAGACCTGATACAGGCACCAGGAGAACTTAGCATGGGCACAGTGGGTCTTCAAGAAGTCAGACAGGCAGCTTGTACAGGGTTATGCTGACTAGACTGTATTTTTCCCTTTTGTGTATGTTTTGCCAATGATTTCCCACTGCTTATTGTTGTCTGATCAGAATCCAACTAATCTTTTCCCCATTCTGTAGTATTTTACCTGAACCCCTAATAAATCCTTTACTCTGTTTTTTACCAAAATAACAAACTGCATTCTTGAAAGGTGAAAGAGAGGAAGACTCACAAAGGAGCCACAATGTTACTGGGTCATTGTAATGCTGCTTTAACAACCAGGTTGCATGCAACATGCTGAGCAATACTGAAACCTGTAGGAGGCTGCACAGATTTCCAGCACAAAAGATCCCAGCAGAATCCTATGCTGATCATTCCCAAAGAACCAGAGTGCTTGGAAACTGAGTTTGCTCTTGGTGGTGCTAGTTAGTATCAGCTTTGGTGTCTCTGCACTAGGCCTTGCCCATGTATACTGGGTTCAAAGCCCTTTGTACTCCTTGATTTGAAGTCTAGGAGTGCCCTTGAATTTGGGCAATTAGTGCTCACTCTTGCTCATTTCAATCACGGAAATATCATCATCCTTTTCTAGCACTCTCCTTGCTCTACTCCTTATGGTGCCAGCCCTTAACTCCTTAAGCAGAGTATTTATTTCTTTTCAATCTGAAACACTTCACTGCCTTGTTTACAGAAACATGTAAATAGGTGCTCTCTATGTCCAAATGGTCCTTCATCCCCCATGAGCACTCACTAAATCTCTCCAGTCAGGTTCTACACTGCATCCAGCCAATTCTGTTTTATTACACCACAGACCAACAGTGAGGTAGACAAGTGTGCTATGTTGTTTGGAGTATTACATCAAGATGGCTATGAAGGTCTCAATTAAAAAGGAACACTTAGCCATTTGCAGCATTCTAGTTTCTGGAGCATTCTAGAGAGCTGGTGTGGTGTAGTAGCTAAGAGTGTGGGACTGAGGCAATCCGAGTTCTAATCATCGCTCAGCCACGTAGCCAACAGGATGACTTTGGGCCAGTCACAGACTCTCAGCCCAACCGACCATCCAGGGTTGTTGTTGTGGAGATAAGACTGAGAGCAGCAGCAGAATTATGTAAGCTGCCTTGAGTTCTTTTAAAAAAGTACAAGGCAGACTATAAATCTAATAAATATATATATAAATAAAATATTTATTTCCCCTTCATTACCTATTTATGGGATAGGTGGTAAAATCTGGCTGGTCACAAAGATCTTCCCCTACTCCAGAATACTTGCTTTCCACTGAGCTTACCAGACTCCACACTTTGACTGCAACTAAGATTTTCAAAACAGAGATCTTCCTGAACCATCACTCTTGCCTGGTCAATGAAAACACTTTAAAATCCTTTCAGGTATTTCTCTTCCTTTTGTAGACTCAGCATTCTCCTTTCTTCAGAGGCCTCCCTGCATCTCGCATGCCTTCCATCATAGGCCATCCTCAAACCATTTAAAGGAATCAGTACTGGCAGCCAGTTAAAATTCCATGCTATCCATGCAACCCTTCATTCAGCCAGTGCCCATATGATGTGAGAAGTGGGAGGCCCGCTTCTGCATGGAAAATAACCCAGCTTCAATCCCTGGCTTCTCCTAGTAAAGCTAGAAAAGACTCTTGTCTGTTAACCCTGGAGTACCACTGATAGACAATGTAGACTAGGAGTGGGCAGCTGTGGGAGATTCCCCTCATGAGGTTTTAAAAAATATTGCCATCAAACCATTCCATGAAACGACACAGGACTGTAAGGTTTAAACTTAGCTTGTTTACAATCTAAACTTAACTCTTTTGGCATTCTACAACTACCAAATTTAGCTTGTAAGCAAGCTAAATTGATGTTTGTACCACTGTGTAATACTACATGTGCTTTTTTACAGTAATTTAAATGTTGGGTGCAACAGAGGGCAGCAAAGGCTATATGTAGTCTGCAGGCCATCTGCTGCCCACCTCTGAGGTGGAAAATTCTAATCTACATGGAATAATGATTTGATTGTTATCGCATTCTTTACTTTTTACAGCCACAGCTTTCTTGAATACTAAAACAAAGAGCAGCCCTGAAATAAAAAGCAAGTATTTCAAGTTGGAGCTTGTTTTCTTTCAAAGACACATAGAGATCAATATAAAAAACAATAAAATAATGTTCACTCTACAATTAGTTGGCCTAATGTGGTTGTTCCCTATGCTTAAGAATAAGATGAGTCCCCAAAACAGCTGAAGCTTCGTATAGCAGATAGGACTGTAAGCTGAAGAGCCTAGAGAAAAGTGTAATGGAGAAAGAGCTGGTATCAAGTTTCACGTGTAAATTCGAAATAACCACTCAGCTCTGTAGCTTCAAATTTCTAGTTGGAGATATTTACAGATTAAGCTTGTAAAGACAAAATCATTTAAGGATACCCACCCCTTTGCAGCAGACCATCTGACAATGGTGTCCTTGTCTTTCAATCCAATCAGCAATTGCTCTGTGAAAACATATGCTTCAATGTACAATTCACAATAAGTTAATTAAGATTACCAAACATCTAGGATATTATCTTTAAACATATCTTTATCACAGACCTTTTCTAGATCAGGCCCCTTCCCCAGGGCAAGGTAACTGCTTTCTCTCAGCACCTCATTAGTTGTATTAAGAGAATGATATGGGATAATCCCATGCTTGTCAGGATAGCACTGGGAAGAAAGTATAGGGCGTTTTGAATTTGGTTTTCACTGGAGAGAGTGAACAATTGAGAGTGAACTCAAATTTTTTTAAATGGACACAATTTTATAATGAAAGAAAATTCATAACGGTGCAGGAACTGGGGAAGGGTGGTGCAACAACCTGAAAGTGACGTTATGAGCAACAACCATCAGTTAGAAATTGCTTTGGTACAGCAAAATTCATATAATGGAGATATCAGTTGGCCATCAACTTGGATCAATAGTGTGAGCACAGCAATTGTCCACAATGATAGCACTAGCTGATTCAAGGTCCTTTTGATGGCTTCATTACAGTCTGTCTCCTGTCATCCCTGTTAAATTATTCTTCGGACATGGCAGCTTATGTTAAATCCAAGCCCCCCAAGGGCTTGTTTGCACTAAAATTTAAGCAGTAAGAGTAGCTATCCTCCTCAGTTCCAGTAGTAACTTGCTTTCTTGCAACTTGTTTTTAAGTGAGTGTAAATTAACTTACTGTGATAGTTAATTCTACATACACTTTGGTGCCTGCATTCTACTGCTGGCACTATTCAAAGAAATGGAGCTATAGGGCTAGTTTTTCTCCTGCTTTTGGCTTGAATATTTTTTTAACATAATACATCTGTGAATATCTGCCATACATTATTAGCCCATAAGAAACATACTAACCCAAAGGAAAGTAAGAGCAGATTAATTTTCTGTAGAAGCAGAGTGCTATGAAAAGTACTCTAAGCAACAAAACAATGAGCAGAAGACTATTACAGTCTTGAAAGCGTTTAGTGCACAGTAGTCCTTGGACTTTGCTAGTATGACATTAGAGCAACTTGTTTATTGAGGATAAATATGAGATAGGCACTCAAGTACCCTCTGGATGGCTTGGAACAAAACTCCCTTCAGACCCAGACAACCTAACAAACCATCAGGGATGATGGAAGTTAAAATCCAAAGTACCTGTAAGGAACCAAAATGCATACTCCTGCTTTAAATACCTTTACCTATTTTAAAATGTTGTATGTGCACAGGTTTTTACCAGCATAGGTACTCTTAAGACAACTATGACTACTCCTACATTAACAGCTTATAGCAGTTTTAAAACTGCTATCCCAGAAGGCACTCTAATAAATGTAGTACTGTGCAGCAAGCATAGAATACACCATTCCAACCTACAATTTCCCTGACTCATAGCAGTCAAAGCAACTTCAGTCTTATACTGGTCTTAAAAAAAAGGGAAAATGTACATATCAATCTCTGAAAATTAAGTACATAAGGTTGGAATTATTGTTAGCTGCACCATTCAGCCATATAATCAAATATTTAAGTCTCATTAAGTTTTGCAAGATTTAAAAGAATTTCTATGTGCTACAATCAACAAAAAATGACTCCTCTCCTGTTGAAAATGTTATCATTATACACATGTGAAGCCGTGGTTTTAAAAATCTTTGGATCCCAGATTACTTTAAAATGGAGGTCATAATATAGTCCTATTTTTCAGATTAGAAAACAACATCATCTAGCCATTCACTACAGGGACGTTTGGGGCAGGGAGAACCAGAAGTCAATACTATCTAGCTGACAATATATTTTTCCTAAAAAAGTTAAACACATCTTTGCTGAAATAATTTGCATTCTTGTTTCCTAGCTCAAATGCTTCTATATAGCCTGCAGTGCTTGATCCTGTTTAGTCTTGGAAGCTAAGCAGCATCAGGTCTGGTTAGAATATGGATGGGAGCCTCAGTCCTGCATTAAGCAGGGGGTTAGATCCAATGGCCTCTTCCAACTGTACACTTCTATAAATCAGCATTAAAAGCAAACAGGGAAATTAAATTCACAAGTTGCACAGGTCACAGTGTGAACTCTTACATTGCTTCCTATCTGCACCAAACATACCTACAACATTTTCAACCTCTCCTGGAATGTCATATTCCTCTTCCTCCTCTTCTGCAACAACAGTTGCATTTTCTGCTTTCTGTGCAGCAGAATCATCAGCAGAAAGCTGCAGATTTGCAGCTAAAGATCGGAAACCTCGCTGATACCTAGAAAAACAATCATATGTTTACAATATTTTAATAGGTACAGAGTTTTGCTGGACGTTATGTGGATTGTTTTCAAAACATTCTTGATGTATAAAACACATTTTCCAGTATATGAAAATAAGTCTTGCACTTTTCTCTGGGAAAACAAAAAACAGTGGAGGGGTTGTTGTTAGTCGCGAAGTCGTGTCCGACCCATCGCGACCCCATGGACAACACTTCTCCAGCCCTTCCTATCCTCCACCATCTCCCAGAGTCCACCTAAGCTCACACCAACTGCCTCAGTGACTCCATCTAGCCACCTCATCCTCTGCCGTCCCCTTCTTTTGCCATCTATTGTTCCCAGCATTAGACTCTTCTCCAGGGAGTCCTTCCTTCTCATTAGGTGGCCAAAGTATTTGAGTTTCAGCTTCAGTATCTGCTCTTCTAAAGAGCAGTTAGGGTCGATCTCCTCTAGGACTGAGCGGTTTGATTGCCTTGCAGTCCAAGGGACTCGCAGAAGTCTCCTCCAGCACCACAATTCAAAGGCCTCAATCCTTCGGCGCTCAGCCTTCCTTATGGTCCAGCTTTCACAGCCATACATTGCAACTGGGAAAACCATAGCCTTGACTATACGCACTTTTGTTGGCAGGGTGATGTCTCTGCTTTTTAGTATGCTGTCTAGATTTGCCATAGCTTTCCTCCCCAGGAGCAAGCGTCTTTTAATTTTTTGGCTGCAGTCCCCGTCTGCAGTGATCTTGGAGGAAAATAAAATCTGTCACTACCTCCATTTCTTCCCCATCTATTTGCCAGGAAGAGGTGTTGACAACCTCCAGGATCCAGGTCCCTATCCTGTCCTTGGCTTTCTTGAGTAGCCAAGATGGGCAAGGGTCCAGTAAGCAGGTGGTAGGATGTACTTGTCCAAGCACCTTGTCCACATCAGGCCGCAGCAACTGAAATTCATCCATCAATTGTGGACCAGACGGCAACATTGGCACCTCCCCCGAAAGTTCTGAGTCACTAGTGGAGTCCAGCTTGTGACAAATCTGAGCAATTTTCTCCCTGGAATGCTTGGCGAAGTCATCACAGCAGGCTGTCGAGAGTGGCACAAGATCTTTTTTTGGGCCTGGATGAACCAGCCTCTGTACCACCCTAAAGAGCTCTGCCAGATGGCATTGTGAGGAGGCAATGGAAGCAGAAAAGGTGGCATACATACTAGATTTGCCATAGCTTTCCTCCCCAGGAGAAAGCGTCTTTTAATTTCTTGGCTGCCATTTAGGATTTTATTTTGGTACCAATGTAAACCTAAGTCTATCCTTAGAAGGAGTATTTAAGTGCAGAACAACATATGAAAAATGCCATACTAGAAATATAATACAAAAGTATGACAAGGAAGAAGTTGCTTATATTATAGAATACAAAGGTTTCCATACCACTATACCTAAACCAGAATTTCTTGTCACCAAATGAATAACTGGTAATCTATTACTCATACACGTCAAGTAGTGATAGATTTTAGAGTTCAGGTTAGCCCAATGAAAAGAAAGAAGGCAAGTTAAAACATGAGTTTGAGAAGAACAAACCTCCATTTTGCCACCTTTGGCTTAAGAAATGCCAGGCCAAGTCGCTGAACGAGTTTCACTCCCAACTTGCGAAGAAGCGTTTGGTTGGTTTCAGACAGCTTGCAGTTGTCAAGGCATTCAAGTACAGTAGAAGCTGTAAGGGACAAATTTCTTTATGATAAAGAGTACCCTAATTGTACATTCTGTTTTATTTTCTATGCATGGTATGAATAAAACATTCTGCTAAAATATAGTAAGTGGTATCCAGACCTAGACTGCTTCCAAAACAGGCCTTCACTATACTGTCACCCTGCCTCACTCACAGTCTTTCATGAGGGAGCAATGGCATCACTTTCCACTGTGACCCTCCTGCGTTTTCTTACCCTTTCTTTCCTTTTTGTTCTTACCACAGATCATCCAAGTTATGGGGGTGGGGGAATGGAACAGCTGCATAATGCTTCCATTGGCAGCACTAGAAGCCCTCTGTCTGCAAGCTCCTTACTCATGCCTGAAGTAGACCCACTGAAGTCAATTGGATAAATTAGTCATAACCAACCTAAGTCCCATTAAGTTCAGGCTGTCTATTCCAAGTATGTTTAAACCTGGACACAACACTGACTATACATTCAGCTTCTAACTCTAGATCTATTTATCACGTGCAGTCTAAGAAGTTTTGAACCCAATTAGGACTGACCCAAAAGATCTATTAGTAAAATTCAATGTGTAGTTAAAATAAAAGATTTCCCAATCTCTTCCAGAAAACTTGCTACAATAGGCAGTTTGCAGTCTTGAGTTTAGTAAACTTATACCATATGATAGCAGGCTTAAACATAAACTAACTTCAGTAAATTTTCTGGACAACCACAACTTCCTTTGTTATCTGCAAAAGGGTGACCAATTCTGAAGGATCTAAGTTATAAATTATTTTGGGATCTTCTAATTAAACAGTTTATTCATATTAAAATTTCTTTATGCTTATTGTGATATAAACCCAGAATATGCATGTATTAATACATGCAAATTATGTTGTAAATCGTTACTAATGAACATAACGTTCCTTTTTGTCTAGGAATGCTCATAGAGTAAAATTAGGGAATTAAAAGATACTTGAGATGAAAATATTACTATTAAGGTCCAAAGAATGAAAGACGAAAGACTGATTATATTTATCACCTGAAGCAATGCTCAAGTATGTAAAAGAATGTCCCTAGGGCTACTTTATTAATAGACGAACCGGTAATCCTGCATAGTTCCCCCATGCACTGTTCATTTTTCCAGAATAAAGAATGATTTTAAAAGTTGATGGGGAGCTTGTTCTGTTTCATACATCATAGCTTTAAAAAGTTTACTGGAGCTTAAATACAGAAATATTTCCAACTTCTAGATAATTTATAAATATAAGGAAACATTTTTATAGCTAAAGTGTAAAAAGGAAATAGTAATATATCAGTCTGATTTCAGGCTTGGTTATGGGACAGACCTTGGTCGCCCTGTATGATGACCTGTGCAGGGAGAGGGACAGGGAAGTGTGTCCCTGTTGGCTCTCCTGGACCTCTCAGCGGTATCCTTCTGGATAGGCTGGCCAGGTTGGGGGTTGGAAGCACTGCTTTGTGATGGTTCCACTCCTAGGTGGGTGGTTGATTCCAGAAGGTTGTGCTAGGGCAGTGGTGGTGAACCTACGCCACGAATGCTGCAGTGGGCACACAGAGCCCTCTCTGTTGGCACATGAGCAAAGTCACCCCAGCATCGCCCTAGCAGCTAAGCATCAAATAACAGCAGACATAGGGGCCATGTGCATGCTTGGAAAGGAGTAGTGGTACCAGGTGACTCATTAGCCACATCTTGTCTGAGCTTTCACATGGCCGGTCAGTGCGTTGCCAAGGATATACATAGATTTGCTTGGAGTGGCTGTGAGTTGTTTTTAATTAACTAAAACCTCAGTATTCAGGTTTTATTGCAGTGCTGGTACTTTGTGATAAATAAGCAGGTTTTGGGTTGCAGTTTGGGCACTCAGCCTCTAAAAGGTTCTCCATCTCTGTTCTACGTGATTGTGGCTCTGCGCCATGGCAGCTTTGCCATGGAGTTCCACAGGGTTCTATTCTATCCCCCATGCTCTTTAACATCTACATAAAACCGCTAGGAGAGCTCATCTGGAGGTTTGGGTTGCAGAGTCATCAGTACGCTGATGACATCCAGCTCTACCTCTCTTTTACATCTAATCCAGGTGAGGCAGTGGATGCCCTGAACCAGTGTCTGGCTGGGATGATGCACTGGATGAGGGTCAATAAACTGAGGCTTAATCCAGACAAGACGGAGGTCCTGCTGGTAGGTAGTTCAATCTCCTGGGTAGGTATTTCCAACCCTGTTCTAAAAGGGGTTGCACTCCCCCTAAAGGCTTAGGGTGTGCAATTTGGGAGCGCTCCTTGATCTGGCGCTGACCCTGGAATCCCAAGTGACAGCTGTGGTGAGAAGTGCTTTTCTTCAGCTTCAGCTGATTTATCAACTGCACCCCTATCTGGATGAGCAGTGCCTAGCAACACTGTCCCATGCACTGGTAACTTCCCGGCTGGACTACTGTAACACGTTCTAAGTAGGACTGCCCTTGAAAACAGTCCGGATACTTCAACTGATTCAGAATACAGCTGCCAGGTTGTTAACAGTGACTGGCAGGTTTGAACATGTAACACCGGTCCCTTACCACCTACACTGGCTACCATTTGAGGTGCGGGCCCAATCTAAGGTGCTGGTGATGACCTATAAAGCCCTAAAAAGCTTAGGACCTGGTTACCTGAAGAAGTGTCTCCTTCCATATGTACCTGCCCTCCCCTTAAGATCTGGGTCAGAGTCCTTCTCCGGAAGCCTTCCTTAAGATTAGGAAGGTGGTTACCTGGAGAAGGGCCTTCTCTGTGGTCATGCCAACTGTGGAATACATTCTCCAGAGAAGTTTGCCTGGCGCCATCACTTTATTCTTTTCAGTGCCAGGCTAAACCCTTTTATTTTCCCAATATTTTAAGGTATGACTGTTATTTTAATATGGGTTTTATTGTCAGAAATCAGTTAGGATGTTGTGTTTTGTTTTACTTTTTGTCTTGCTGTTAAACCATCCTGAGACTTCGGTAAGGGACGGTCTGAAACAGTTTATTATATAAATAAATAATATAAAGAGTGCAGAGGTTTCCTCTGTTCATATGAATCATATAGCAATGTGCATGGCTGTAAATGTCAGTGTTGTTACTGGCTACTAATAAAATGCTACAGGAAAATGAGGATATGGCTTCAGCACCTGATAATTGGCAGGGGAGGGTTTGAAGAACTCATTCTTTCCAAATTCTGATGCAAGCTGACCAGAGCTGGACCTCCAAGACTAATGGTCACATCAGAATGCAATTATCCTTCTGATTTCACTATTCTCTATAATTTTGTGATGTACTGCTCAGTTCCAAGATGCTTAAAATATAATTTTAGAATATTTAAGAAGGATTAGAAACAGATTAATGCAGAAATGGGATGGAATAGACTTATGAGTGATAATAGACACAGGTAAAATTGACACAGACTGGGAAGAGTGTGATCACTCCATCTGTTCCTGTCTTCATCTGCTCCTACTTCAATCTGAGGTATGGGTCAATTCACACGGAAAAAATAATAAAGCAATCAGGGTATCATGCATATATCCAAATCCACTGTAAGAATAGAAAAAAGTGAAGTATTTTTAAGTAACATTGTCATGGCCCCTGATACCCGTGGGTACTGTTCCCTTTTCCTCTCTGTAGACCCTTGTGCCTCCTAAAAAAAATTTATATTGGGGCTCGGGGAATTCCAAGAGAAATTTCCACAACTTGGGCAAAGTCCAACCAGAAGATGTGCCTTCACTCAATTTGAAGTGATTCCCCTACCCCAACCACACCTGTACTGCATGCCATGCTGTTCTGAAGGCTCGTCTATCCTCCATCCAAGCTTTTACGGATTGTAGCAAAAAGGAGATAGGACAGTCTCCTATCAAGAACTCACGTCTAATGCAATGGCTAAGACTGTGGAACTGGGACTTAGGTGATCTGGGTTCTAGTCTGAAGTCAGCCATGGAGCCAACAGGGTGACTTTGGGCCAGTCAGGCTCTCAGCCTAACCTACCTCACAGGGTTGCTTTTGTGGGGATAAGATTAAGAGATGGAGAATTGTGTAAGCTGCTCCAATTTTTTTTAAATAAAAAAGATGGGATATAAATCTAATAAATAAATAAATTCTCAGGTCCCCAGCCATCAGGGGGAGATGATTAAAATTAATTCCACTGAGGTCAACAGGACTTCATGATGCTTATATCTGGCTGCATCAAGTTCATTGTATTTAGAATGTTTATAACAATTTGATGAATCTTACCATAGGGTAAAACGTCCTCTCTTTTGCCATGTTTAAAAAGTTTTGCCTGAAAAATTGAAAAAAAAAGTGGTATTAAAATATTAGAATAGTAACATCAACAAATTTTATTTCAAAGTATTTCTCAGAAAGGCTAGAATAGTTTTAAATAAAAATTATAAGCTCCAAATATATCTCTTCTTGGGCACCAAAAGTTAATCCCTCCTGGATGCTCAAGCAAAATCCAGGCAGACATTACAGATGGAATCAGCATTTGAGAATATGTAGATGCTCAGATGCAGACACAGGCACCTTAGGATCCATGAGAACAGTCTGACTTTTAAATATTTTGGGAAGGATATTTTGATTAAAGATGAACTGACCAGAATCTGCATTGTCCACAGGAGCAGTATCAGCTATTCAAGGGAGAAAACTGTTTTTCTAAAAGAAATGTTAAATCATCATCATTCCACTGCTGCCTAATAACTCAATCATGCAAAATTTTAATTTGATCTGCACTTTAAGGCATGAAGAAACACTTAAATCATAAATTGCAGGCTTTCTTCTGCAATCTAGAAGAAGCATGACACATCTCAATTTCCGAATTAAGCCTCAAATGCTATCACACAATTTGTCTATTCTTGACATATATTGTAGAATCACAAATCTGAAAGGGACCTCAAAGGTCATCTGGTCTAGCCTCATGACAATGCAAGAAATAACTCTTCTGGTATAACATCTCTGACAGATGGACATCCAGGCTCAGTTTTTAAACTTCCATTAGAAGTCCACCACCTAGGAAGTTCTTGCTAATGTTTAGTTGAAATTTGCTTCCTTGTAAGTTGAACCCTCAAGTTCAGGTCCTGCCGTCTCCACTATCAGACAATAAATTTGCTCCATCACTTGTGTGGTGGCAGCCTTTCAAAAAATTGAACATCATCATCATATTGGCTCTAAATCATCCAGGATAAATACCGTATTTTTCGCTCTATAAGACACACCTAGTTTTTAGAGAAGGAAAACAAGAAAAAATATTCTGAATCAAATGGTTTACTAAACTATTTAATAAACTGTAACAGAATACAGTAATACTGTATTTTAACCTTGTAAAGTGAACAGCAGTCAACAGAGGCATTAAGAACCATCATCACTGTCATTAACAAGAGAGAGACTTTAAAGTTCGAGTACTCTTCTAGTTTTCGTTGAACCCATAGAACTCATCATCGCTAGAGTCAGAATTTATGAAGCTCTGTTGCTCACAATCACTGACATCACGTTTTTCCACTGTCTTCATATAAGATATCATCTTCGGTTCCATCCAAAGCATTGCTAATTCCACATTTTTTGAATGACTGTACAACGATTTCCTCCTTCACTGAGTGCCATGATGTTTTCACCCATTCGCAAACTTGAGTGATAGTGGGCCTCTTCATTCGTCCAGTAGGTGTCAGATCGTGATTACCAGCAGCCATCCACTTGTTCCACTCTCCTCGCATAAAGACCTTGAATGGTTTGTTGATGGAAACGTCGAGAGGTTGCAACTGGCTGGTAAGACCTCCAGGAATTACAGCTAGATGAGTCTTCACTTCTTTAAAGCACTGTTTTGTAGTTTCGCTTGTATGTGCTCTAAACTGGTCAAGCACTAATAAGGCCGCGCCGAGCGCGTGCCGGCCAGGTGGTGCCATGTGGTGCAGGTGGGCCGACAGCATCCCGCCGGCGGTGGCAGGTCTTCCCGGGTGCTGGGGGTGGGCAGTCCGTCTCTTCGTGGCAGCCAGCGGATAAAAGCCTGCGGCTCCTGCTCCGCACCCCTCCCCATGAGCGGCACAGCTCTCACGTGTGCTGGGGGGGGGTGCGGAGCAGGATGCACCGAGTGCGTGCCGGCCAGGTGGTGCCATGTGGTGCAGGTGGGTCAGCAGCGTCCCAGCGGTGGTCTTACATGTCCCGGGCGCACCATGCTGCACATCTGACAGACTTACTGCACACACATATTCGCTCTATAAGACACACAGACATTTCCCCTTGCTTTTGAGGGGGAAAAAAGTGCGTCTTATAGAGCGAAAAATACGGTATACCCAGCACTTTCAAGCTTTCTTCATAGAACTTTGCTTCCAGACCGCTCACCATTTTCATCTTTCACTTGTCTTACTGACACATTCCACTTTGTCAAAATTATTCTTAAATTGTGGTACCAGGAACTTGACATGGTACTCTATATGAGGTCTGACCAATAGTATAATCTGAACAGACTAAAATTACATTATCCCTTTTATTTACTACTCTGTATTGCTGAAATCTTGCTTTTTTTAATGTGCTATCTTCAAGCCAGCTGTTGCTTACTTTATATACCAATATTTGCCTTTCTAAATGCAGGATCTCATATAACTCTGTTGAAATACATTTTGTTATAGTCCAGTTCTCTAAGCAGGCACGATCACCTTGAACCCTCTTTTTGTCTTCTGTAATACTAGCTACCCCTCCCTGCTGTCATCTGAAAATTTAAGGAGCATTTCCTCCATACAGAGTCAGATATAAAGAAGTTAAACACTTGGCCCAAGAGAGAAACCTAGGAATCTTTTTGTCAGTTCAGATTAACTGTTAATGAGCACTTTTTGAATAGTCTCTCATCTAGCAAGAAATCAAGATTTACTATATCCACATCCTTCTCTTGAAGGATACTTATGTTAGTCATGAAGTCATGCCCGACCCATCACGACCCCATGGACAACATTCCTCCATGCTCTCCTTTCCTACACCATCCCCTGGAGTTTACCTAAGCTCACACCAACTGCTTCAGTGACTCCATCTAGCCACCTCATTCTCTGCCGTCCCCTTCTTCTTTTGCCATCTATTGTTCCCAGCATTAGGCTCTTCTCCAGGGGGTCCTTCCTTCTCATTAGGTGTCCAAAGTATTTGAGTTTCATCTTCAGTATCTGGCCTCCTAAAGAGCAGTCAGAGTTGATCTCCTCTAAGACTGACTGGTTTGATCTCCTTACAGTCCAAGGGACTCACAGGAGTCCCCTCCAGCACCACAATTCAAAGGCCTCAATTCTTCGATGCTCAGCTTTCCTTATGGTCCAACTTTTACAGCCATACATTGCAACTGGGAAAACCATAGGCTTGACTATACGAATTTTTGCAGCAGGGTGATGTCTCTGCTTTTTCGTATGCTGTCTAGATTTGCCATAGCTTTCCTCCCAAAGAGCAAGTGTCTTTCAATTTCTTGACTGCAGTCACCACCTGCAGTGATCTTGGAGTCCAAGAAAATAAAATCTGCCACTACCTCCATTTCTTTCCCATCTATTTCCCAGGAAGTGAGAGGACCAGATGCCATGATCTTAGTTTTCTTAATGTTGAGTTTCAAGCCAACTTTTGCGCTCTCCTCCTTCACCCGCATCAAGAGGCTCTTTAGTTCCTCTTCACTTTCTGCCATTAGAGTAGTATTATCAGCATATCTGAGGTTGTTGATATTTCTCCCGGCAATCTTAATTTTGACTTGTGATTCATCCAGCCTAGCCTTTTGCATGATGTGCTCGGCATATAAGTTAAATAGGCAGGGCAACTATCTACAGCCTTGCCATACTCCTTTCCCAATTTTGAACCAATCAGTAGTTCCATGTCCAGTTCTCACTGTTGCTTCTTGACCCGCATACAGGTTTCTCAAGAGACAAATAAGATGGTCTGGTACTCCCACCTCTTTAAGAACTTGCCACAATGTGTTGTGATCCACACAATCAAAGGCCTTAGCACAGTCAATGAAGCAGAAGTAGATATTTTTCTGGAACTCCCTAGCTTTCTCCATGATCCGGCATGTTGGCAATTTGATCTCTAGTTCCTCTGCCTCTTCGAAACCCTGCCTGTACTGTAGCACTTTTAACTGCATCGTCTTTTATGATTTTGAATAGCTCGGCTGGAATACTGTCTCCTCCACTAGCTTTGTTGTTGGCTCAGACTTCCTAAGGCCCTTTTGACTTCACATTCCAGGATGTCTGGCTTGAGGTCAGTGACCATCCCATCATGGTTATCACCATAAGATCTTTCATATATAGTTCTTTTGTGTAATCTTGCCACCTCCTCTTAATCTCCTCTGCCTCTGTTAGGTCCCTGCCATTTTCGTCCTTTATCATGCCCATCTGGAGAGCCAGTGTGGTGTAGTGCTTAAGAGCATGGGACTGGGACTCAGGCGATCTGGATTCTAGTCCCCACTCAGCCATGGAGCCAACTGGGTGACTTTGGGCCAGTCACAGACTCTCAGCACAACCTACCTCACAGGGTTGTTGTTGTGGGGATAAGCTGGAGGAGGAGAGATGATAAGCTGCCTTGAGCCCTTTGTAGGAAAAAGGCAGGATATAAATCGATAAATAAAAAATAATCTTTGCATGAAACGTTCCCTTCATATCTCCAATTTTCTTGAAGAGATCTCTAAGTCTTTTATATTCTATTGTTTTCTTCTATTTCTTTACACTGTTCATTTAAGAAGGCCTTCTTGTCTCTTCTAGCTATTCTCTGGAATTCTGCATTCAGTTGGGTGTATCTTTCCCTTTCTCCCTTGCCTTTTGCTTCCCTTTTTTCCTAACCACTGCAATTTCCTAGCACTGCACCTGTACTCCAATAATTTCCAAGAATTACAGACAACAGTTCTGAAATTTCACACACAAGTTCTTTTCTTTCTTTAAAACTTTTGTACCCTGTCCACCACTGACGTCCTGGGACAGCTTTTAGTACTTACAACAAATCCCTTGTACAGTTCATGGGCTTCCATCCCTGTTTGCCTTCATTTTTGCAGAATTAACTGCCCTGCCCAGCTCCCCACTATTCCTAAAGGGTCTAATTTCATTCTCTGTAAATCTCCTAAACTCAGAAAATGCATCATGTAAATCAGGCCTACAGGAAATAACATGACAGAATAAGAACTCTGTGCTAAATGTTCAGCTTTTATATGACCTTTTTCTTATGTGCTTAGCCCTCAGATGACCTTTTTCTGGATGTACAATTGCACCTTCATAATTCAG
Source organism: Varanus komodoensis (assembly GCF_004798865.1). Lineage (NCBI taxonomy): Eukaryota > Metazoa > Chordata > Lepidosauria > Squamata > Varanidae > Varanus > Varanus komodoensis. The sequence goes on along the minus strand of NW_025336479.1, from coordinate 6,435,037 downwards.
AATAATGAAAAAGTTATGTTATAACTACCCTCTCCCTGTTACTGCAGACATCTTCACCACTGTGCTTGTTATATAGGACTTGGTTTTCTTAGACTTTGTGATACATGTTCCTCACATAAAAGAAATGATAGAAGAGGGGACAATGCAAAAATACATCTATTTGCCATCTAAGATCCATGCATTCAATACTGACAACTTGGGACAGTTCTTTCAACACCAGCTGTGGGGTGGAGTATGGAATCTAAGCAAGCATGCCCAACTATGAGGTCAAAGCAATTTTCCAACCCCATAGTTGTGAAGCCAAAAACTCCTATGGCCATCTGGGCACTGTCTAGTAGCAATAGGACTGCACTGCTTTTTTAAAAAAGCAAGTTACACTGTGATAAGATGCAAGGAAAATACTAGAAGTAGGAACTTAGTATTTTCATGCTTTTTTTTACTGCAATCTGAGCCCACAACACATAATCATTTTTATAATATAGGTTAGTTAGCAATCTTGCTATTTTATCTACCAAACCTATAATCCAATGAACATCTCATTATTTTATGCTATAAGACAGACTAGCTGATGCTCACTCAACCTGCACATTTCAAGTAACACCCAATGATCTTACAGAACATGCATCAACTCAAAAACAAAATAATAATCATGGCTGTTATCTGGGACTTTGAACTGGTAGCAGCAAAAACTGGCCTGTGAATGAATAAATGAGCCAATATGCAATCCAGCTAGCAACACTTCTTATTCCTCCAAGTGTTTCATTACTTGGAAGGAGCTTGTTTCAAAGAAAGTCACTTGTATGTTTATAGTATGATCTTATACATGCCTGCATTACTGAAATCAGCTGAAGACAAAACTGTACCTTCCATATTAATACAATAAACATGAAGCAAGCATAAGATCCATGTACTCACTCCACATTTTTTACTGAGCAGTTGCCCACATGTCCATCACCAAATCACTATGTGGCTATGAGTATGACTCAATGCATATGACACAGAAACAGACTCTAACACACCCATGGCAAGATTTCCTTTATGCATGCATGCATGTGCTGGGGCGAACAGAGTAGCAGCAGGCAAGCTTTTTGAGCTATGTACAATTTTAACAATAGTATAAGCAGTTCTAGACACAATCAGAAAATGGCTGCAATCACAGACTGGACAAGTAAACTCCCAAAAGAATGAACACAAGGTGAGGGGCAGGCCTAAAGTCCCAACACCAAACAACTCCTTTCAATCTCCAGGGTGCATTTACATGTCAAGCTAACCATCCACCAAATAAGCCACAGTGGGCTGGTTGTTTATTCAAGAACCACTGTACACCAAATACAAGGTTATGCTTACTGTAGCTTGTCCTCCCCCCCGCCACCCCCAGCTCTGGTACATATCAGATTGTCCTTAGCAGGAGAACCTGTCTTGTCTTCACTCCCAGTTCCAATCATTTTTCCTTTTCATTTGCCTCCTTTGCCTTTCTTTCAATACCTCAAAAAATACAATTGTAGTCTTGTTTGCTTTCAGCCACTGAAAATGGTGTAAATTGTTTGTATCATCATCATCATCATCATCATCATCATCTTTTCTTAAGCACTTATGGATGTCTCCTGTGTACTCTAACCTGCTCAATTGCCTTATCTGTTTCAGCTGCCAAAGACAGTCAGTAAGTGAAGTAGGTAGGATATTGACAAGCCAAGAATTTGTGCACAGTTGCCAGGAACCAACTGCCAAGTTATCAATTGAAAAGCACAAATAAAAGATAAAAAATAGCAGCAAAAGAAGGTGCACCAGAAGGGGAAGAGGGACAGACAATATCTCCTTAGCGACAGAGTTCTTCATTCTAAGTATCAAATAGTGCCCATCCATATTTTCAAGATTTGAGTTTCCAGTCTCCAGCTACTCCAAAAAGATTTTAACTCCCCCCACCATTTCACAGCTCCTTTTCCAAGTATTTACTGCTGTAATTACAGTGATTCCCAGACACTTCCAAACAAATGCAGAAATATATGCAAATATAATGGCTACAAAGTAAACTGAAAGCAATAGAGCAGTTATGCAAATTTCCCTTCTATTTACTTCCTAGCCCTAACAATGGTGCACATTTCCTTGGATTCCCACTTTTGTGTCGTGATCCAGGTCATAGCGTTCAGCATCAACAGAAACTTATTTTATAGAAATCCCAACTGTGGGTAAGAAAATCTGTGAATTTTTAAAAAGTAAGAGAGAGAGGGATCAGGAAAGATGTCCAGGAGCATACTGGTGCTCATGGGTACCACAGTGCCAATCCCTGCACTACGAATAGAATTTTATAATGAGAAAAAACAGCTGATAATGTCAGTATTGAAATCTGGATGACAATCATTTCACTAAACTCACTGTTTAATACGAGTTTAGTCCTATCTAGAGTTTCTTAAGACAAAAGAGGAATGACTAAAAGTACCCAAAGCATATCCCCGTTTTATTTTTACCTATTCATTTAAAAATTCAGCCACATTCCGAACAGAATATTGTATGTCAAGTTTGTGTTTTGTCATTCCAGTAGAAAGGAAGTCTTTCAGATAAATATGGCCAGGAGTTAAAGTTAAAGGAACATAGCCCAACCCTAGAAATATTTCCACATATGTAACAGCTATTTACAGACTTAAGTAATTTCAGCTATGGTGTAAATGCAACAAAACTCCCTCAGGCTATGCACCTGCTTGTTTTAGGTTTTAATGAACTGCATTTCATGAATTAAATGCAGCATTAAGGAGCACTGCATTACAATGTACTTAGAAGACAGAAGATAATGTCCTGTTTATGGATTTTAAATAAAATGTGTACTATATACATTTTATATATATATATATATATATATATATATATATATATATATATATAATGTATTAGAAATTCTACTAATTTCTTTGTGGAAAACCTTTAACAGGCTCTGATTCTTTCTACTAACCAAGTAGGCTGTTAAAATGTGAAGAACATCTTCACCTGATAAAAGCTCTAGAAATATCACTATGCTATAAACACAGTTGCATAAACACCAGAGTGGCATTATTTTAGATACAAAGATTTGGCCTGTCAGAAATGTCAGTGAGAGAAGCTTAAACTGATAGTATTTTTGATGCAGCCAAGACTATCAGAGAAACAGCTAACTATAACTACACAAGGAGCTTGACTGGCAGTAAGTCAATGTCAGGAGAATAGCCACTTTAATACTGGCTATTCTCCTGACATACTAAGATAGGTTGGGAATTAGTTCCCTGTTTCTGAAATGTCTACATTGCTTCAAATCAGATGCATTGGATGTTTTAGAAAGCCATTCAGATAAGGGGCTATTTTTAATTTCTTGCATATTTATTGGCTCTCCTGTATTTTCATGCTGTGCCTGCTATTGAGATTATGTTTTGAATAATTCATATAACAGCTTTGTTTTAGCTGCTTCTTATTTATTTTCTATTCCTTTATTTATTTTCTATTCTTTATTGTTTTATTGGTCTTCAATTGTGATAGCCAGTTTTGACATTTTGTGAAATGGCAAGCTATTGCAGTATACAATAAATAATGAAAGGAAGGGTGGCAAACACTCATGGATCTAATATTCCAAGAAAAGTTATGGAAATGGCCCTTGGGCATCTGCTAGTTTGAGGATTTGTCCACTAACCTATTTCAGTTTGAACCCCTTTTTAATGAAATAAAAAACTACAAACACGGATTAGTGAGCTTCCTGAATCCTCACTTTACAGTTTATCTCCCTATATTTAAAAGACTGACAGGCAAATCAATCCTAATTTCTAGATGCAGTAGCTGGGAAGAGGTTGGATGGGGCAGACGGTTCTCTCCACTGCTGGAGGCTACCAGTGGGGGCAAACATCCACCACAGAGGCCTCCATGGGCATAGGTCTATCTCCAGCAGTATTTTCATTAGCAGGAAAACAGAATATTCCAGAGGTGGCCTTGGATTAAGCCTAACTGCAAAATGCCACGACCACCCCTTCAAAATAGTAAAGTGAGAAGGGAAATAAAGAAATTTGACATACAGTAGTATAAGCTTTGTTTTGGGACTTCAGAACACCTTGCAAGGATCTTTTAAAGTTATCCAGGAATGCTAAACCCCTTCTTGCAGCTTAAGAAAGAACTGACTTTTTTCAGATTGCCTTTCTCCTGAAACTACAAAAGGAACGCAAATACTAAACAGAAGGAAGCCAATAATATGCTAACTTTGTCTCATCTTTAGAAATTTTAAAAGTCCAGTGAAAACCAAGCTGAAAGAAGAGGTGTTTATTGTATGCCTTGGGCATTCCAAAGTTATACCACGTTCCTTCAGTATTAATAGGGACACATAATTTATGCCAAGCTAACCAACCTGTTGAGAGGAATGTAGCTACCTCTCCTTTAAATAATTACACCACCTACAAATTAGAGAAAACCATTGGCGTATCCTAGCAATAGAAGTGTCAGATCTGGTTTTGTTGCTTTTGAAATAACATGGTGCAAGGTACAAACAAAAACTAGTTTCTTAGTAATCAGGGAAAAACCTGACACACCTCCTAATTGTCTCCATAACCCACTTAAGCTTTGCCTTTGCAAGATGTAAGAATCAGCATTACCTCTGGAACATTTTCCCCAAGCTATACAAATCATCAGTATTAAAGTGGCATGATTACTTGGCAGCAGGCACATATTGCTGCCAAAGAGATGAGAATTTGCAGTTACCCTCTGGCTCTAATAAACTATGAGCAATAGGATATGCCCAGCCTTTAGGGAAGATTGAAAACAGCATAGTCAATTGCTCTTCAGCACCCCTCAGAGGGCAGACCAGCAATCCACTGTCTCTGGAATAATTTGCCCACCTATCTTTAATTAAAGCACACAAAATTAATATGCAAATGTTGTAAGCCGCCCCGAGGCTTCGGCGAATGGGGCGGCATAAAAATGTTTTAATAAATAAATAAATAAATAAATATCAGGCAAGGGATTATTTCAAAGGGAATCGCATGCCTCAAAAGTCTATGCTCAGCTTAAGACAAAGAACATATAACATACAGCTGCACTCTGCTGCCAAGACACTTTTGCCTTGTTACTATTAAAATTCTGATAGTAACAGTTATCATTTTTCTTTCTAAAGAAGGTGTGTAGCCTCATTACTTTATATGGCTGGAGAGTGTGATTGTAGTGTGTTGCATTAAAACACTGCAAGATCAGCAGAATATGTATACCAGTAGTGGCTTGATACAAATTTAAGGAAGGGTCAAAGCTCATAGTAGATGGTTCCAGGTTCCTCGGCATCTCCAGGTAGGGTTTGGAGTTCCCTGTCTGAAAACCTGGAGAACTTGTGTCACTCAGAGAAGAGAATACTAAGCTAGATGTAACAATGATCAGACTCAAAATAAGGCAGTTTCAGATAATCTCAATTTAAATATGCATATGAATTAGGGACTTATCAGTTCACAGAGATTTTGAATGAAGTAGAACTACTACGTCCAACTGAAGATGTATCTTGGAAGTGGCCAAGAGGTGAATAGAGAACTGTGTACCCTTGTCCTCCTTTCCAGTGGCATGACAGGGGGCCAGGAGGAAAGAAAGTAGCTTAGAACACCCACCTATTTAGCAGGCAGACATGTTATCTAAATATATATAAAGACAGGCAGCCAAAAAAATTAGATGAGTGTCTTAAAATCTAGAATTTTGAAATCAATCAAAACCTTCTCACAATTCAAAATAAAAGCACATGGGCAACAATCAAAACTACCCCTTTGTTTTTGTGTCTCTGAGACTACAGAAATGAATAGCAGGGCTAGCTCTTACCTGGAGCTCACTCTACCAGAGTACAAAAAAATTACCAAACTATAGTTAAAGAGAGCTCTAAAGGAAATAGTCTTTTCTTAAACACAAATAAAAATAGTCTTTGGTATTCTGTTTCACTAAATTGCTGGCCATCGCTCACACTGATACACTGAATCTCTTATAAAAGAAATTAAACACAACTTAATAAGTTTCTATGCCTCAGGCTACTCCAAGATGAGGACATAGCTGTCACGCAAGAACCTGGAGTGCTACGCCCTGCAGGGCTAACAAAACATTTGTTGGTTACATAGGGGCAGGTTTAAAAGCAAACCTGCCAACCTGCAGAGTTTATATTATAGACTTCCCAAACAGATGTTTTTATACAGTTATAGATGAATGATATGGCAGTTTTGCCATCAATTCTGTGTCAATGCTGTTTCAACACATTAATCACTCTCTAGGCATAGATTATCATACACACTGTATTTGTACAAGAGTCTCAGGGTCAAACTACTCATGAGCCTAAATGCGTCTTTATATCTAGCATATCTTGTTTGTTTCTTTTAATACAGCACTGATTAACATTATCAGAGTAGACATGGAAAGGAAATGCAACCCACTGCTCCCCTACTGCAGTCCTGGAGAAAGTCCCTCTGTTGAAGCTAGTACTTGCACAGGGAGGAAATCAACCTTTGGCACCAACTAACCATTTATGAATCATCAGCATAGTTTTAAACAGGAATATCTTCAGTCAACATATGAAGTATATACTCTGCATCTACTGCTGTCTTTTACTTACTATACAGTTTTGTCATAGTTCAAAACTGTATCTGAGAGAGATGAAATCATGCTACCTGTTAGCAATACATTGTTTCATAACAGGTGCTCTATCAACAGGTGCAGAAGAACAAGCTCATAAGTAGAATCAAATTGTGTAATATGCCTTGCAAGTTTCAACAAGAACTGTCAGTGATATCTGCTGTGCATTACATGATGAGGTAAACAGTAGTAAGCCAGTTTGTTCAGACAAATTAAAGAACATTTTAAAATTCAAGTCCTATTCAGATGCTACTTCTTTCTCTGCTCCTCTGTGCCCTGCCAAATATTGACACATGGTGAAAATGAGAGTGCAGTGGTCTGTTTCAGTTGCATACGCAAACCCTCACAAAATCCACAGTAACTACCACATAGGGAGATTCTGCATTCATTTGAAAGTATGATTGTCCTGATCTCATGATACAGAACCTGCTTTCCAAGTGATTGCTACACAGAAGTCTGAAGGAAAGCATCCAGCATTCACACATGCAGCATCTGCAGTGAAATTACTTTTTATGAAACAGATTCTAAGTCAAGGATAGGCAATCTTCTTTGGCCTGTGGGCACATTTGGCGGTTTGAGAAACTGTACTGGGAACCACCACAGCTGCCATAGGAGGCACTGGCTGGTCACAAAAAAATAGTATCATGGGCCAAAGGACTACATACAAGGCAGAGGCGACCAAACAACTTTTCTGAACACAATGACACACAGAAAGCTATTTCACAGAAAGAAAATACTTCCTTAACCTTCTGTCAGCCAACCCATTCCCCTGTCTGTCTCCCTCTCTCACATACAGGTACCATGTATTCAGCAGACAGACTGACAGACATATGCCCCTCTCTTGTCATCACAAGCAAAACAAGCAGAAGGGGTAGATTAGCTCGACGGGCATCAAGAAAGTTGTTGGGGTGGTACACTGGTTTCCATGGGACCCATGCTGCCTGTGACTCCTGCTGTACAGTGCGAGGGTAAACCCCAGATTCATTACCACTTTTACACATACAAACTTGCAGAGGAAGAAACAGCATCTGAGTCTACAGTCCATATTTTGATTAGGAGAGTTTAAATATATAAAATTACATCTCAACTACATCCTCTGTCATTAGAGTATAATAGTTTGTCCACTGGGTCCAAGGTAATTCACCTATCAGATTTGCTCAAATGCAGTCACTAAAATATATTTGGCTTTCACATATTTTACAAGAACTACTTTTGATAGAAAGCCTCTTTTGATATGGTATTGAACTGGACCAACAAGTTAAACTTAGGCAAGCTAGATTCTCTCAAGTTCAGTTCCATCTCCCTCTACCGCCAACTACATTATAGGGTGTACAATAAATATTATTGATACAATGCTTTGAGAAGTAATTTGAGCACCAGGGTGTGCACATGTACTATTTTACAAGTGCCACTCAATGCTGTTTGTGAAATGTACATTCCTGGTTTAGGAAGTACTGGGGATTTTCCAGAGTAAGGCAGGGCAGTTCTAGTTACATTGCCTTTCCTCCCATTATCCTTCCTCTCCCTTGCTGCAGCACTCTTTACTGATGTTGCCAGATACGCCAGGACTGGAGCACTCCATGTTGCAACTGAGAGAGGAAACCACGTGAAACCACATTGTCTGCCTTGTATACTCTCCCCAGGCAAGTTGGGATTAGTTCTAGAAAGAGCAAACCCATGAAAGACCAGGGGAAGGAAGCACTAAGAGAAAGAAGGAACGGCAGAATCAAATGCCTCGCAAGTAGCTTCTCCCTATCACATTCAAGCATTACAAAACCACAAATAATGGAAAATGCCAAAAGTGAAAGAACCAGATTATCCTATGTAGACTAATTCTTTTAGGGAGGGAGTTTCATTGAAAATAATCCTAGTAAGCAAAACATTGTTATAAATGAGTAGATGAAGCAATGCAAATTATACAAATGCCATTTGAGCAAATACATGAATTAGATTTAATATACATAAAATCCATTCAATGTCTTTAAAACTAATAGTTATCCACCTCCACTTCTAAAATATTTGCTGACTCTGTTAAACTAGTTGTTCACTTTACATTTCACCATAAAAACTGAAGAGCCACTGAAGACATTGAAAAACACCACTCCAAATCTAAATAATGCAAGAACAGCAGGATGAAACAATCAAGAGGACAGCCAAATCAATAAATACTGCCCAATATTGTGTTGTCACTCTAAAGGGAAGAAAAACGCATACAAAGATGGGTAAGGTTCTGCTTCCTGATTCCAAGCAAAATACATCTCACTCTAGTTTCAGTTCAACATGTTAAGTTTTCACCTGTTTTGCTTAACATGCACTAATAACAGGTGGAATAAAACGACATACAACAAAGGAGTTATGACTAACATTAGAGTAATATGCACCCTGCATGTTTCATCATGCACAAACAACTTTTGTCAAGCAGCTGAGGAAGACATTTCACCCTTACACCTTGCAAAACAGAAATCCAGTCATTTCTTTTGCTTTAAGGAAAATTAAAGAAAATATAGAATAAATTTTATATACAATGCAATGTTTGTGAAAGTTCACTAATACTACATCTTAGTATAATGAAGGAATAGAATTTGGATAGGTTTCTATAGACAAAAAGGATTGAGTATAGGTAGTGTGCTCTGCTCTTAAGCAGTGGGTTGTTGTTGAAAAAATGGGTTATCATGTTGTTTGCAATGAGCTTCACTAACAAACCATGGCTTGATAGCCATAAACAAATCATGAAGAAAATTCACAGTTTGTTACTGGGTGTTCACCATGGTTTTTCTCTAGGCTGGGTTCAGACAACATGATAACCACATTTCAATAATCCATGGTTCAAAACCAACCCAGCCTACAGCCAAACCTTGAGTGTGGGTTATCATGTTGCCTGAACCCAATCAATGCCTACAACTGAATTCCACAGGACAAAATAACCCAGTTCTCACAGCTATATGCTGCCTCCAGATCAGAGCAGTAAGCCTTTCAATACCAGTTGCTAGGGAGTTTTGGAAAGAGGGTACTGCTTAACTCGTGTCCTGCTTGTGGGATTCTGTGGGTGGGTGGCCGCAGTGTGAACAAAATACTGAACTAGATGGACCTGCAGTCTGACTCAGTACAGTTTATGATCTTACTTTCTCCAGTAAACTTGAATGCTGCCATTTGCTTCTAGGCAGAAGAGCAAACCACTGTACTTGAAGACAATGCACCTAATAATGAACAGGACAGTGGGGGTGTATGAAAGAATTTTTTATTCACACCTCTTTTCATTACTGAGTCCTATGAAGCAGACTGTAAGGGGAACAATGAGACCAGCTTCTCTACACACAGAATGGTTATAATGAGTTGATGCATAAGACTCTGATTTCATAAGCTTATTGTTAATGTGTAAAATACCCAGTTCTAATACAACCAAGGTCAGATAATGATTTGTGGCAGCAATTTAACAGCAGTTTCCCCATTTGGATGCCATGAAAAACTGCAGTTTAAACAAGGCAGGATAAAAGCACCAAGGCTGGGCTCATGAGGAAAAGGAAAAGGAAAAGAAAATGAGCACACATTTCATTCTCATGCAAATAATCTACACTGTAACACACTAAAACTGGGCATCTGTCAAAATATTTCCCTTAGTTGGTCTGCAATTAACCATTTCATGCCATTTACAACCAAACTAGTAATTAATAATGTCAAAAAATGATCAATTAACACCACCTAAACAATTTCATTTTCAGTGGCAAGAAGTTCAAATCCATCCTATTCAGAGGCTAAGCACAACTTTCAAAGTCTGGCCAAAGGCAAATAGTTTTCTGAAGATGATACATTTAACACTGGCCACTCCCATAGTAATGGAGAAATTTAGCGGGTGCAACTTCTCTTATCACCATTCTAAGAAGATGAAAAAAGACTTGCATCTGACTAAATCTTCCCTGTTATACAACTATTAATACCCAAGGAATTTGTTCCATATTTTATCTGGAGCCCACATATAATTCATTATTTATTATAAACATGTTCTAAACTTAATGGATGGGAAGATAATAAATAATTGAATGCTAGCTACTGAATTTCTGCCAACAAGAACATTTGAAAGAAAAAAATGGGATTATCTTTGAAATTAACAGCATTGTTTACCAAAGCTTGAAGCATGCCATCCATTGCAATAGTACCCTCAATAGACTGAAAGGAGGATTTAGATAAGGTTGAAAGCGTCCAGTCCAGGAAGTCAGCCATTCGTTTTTGTTTGACATCAGGGCGGGTAATAAACCTAATGCAGGAAGGAAAAAAAAACACCGCAAGTTACCTTTTCAGGGCATTTCAGTTGGTAACTCATTTTTCCTGTTAGCTAAACTGGTTTTTGTTCCCAAAGGCAATTGTCCAATGGATGCTTTCCAACATAGTTAGTTTGGGAACATTTCAACTATCAGCTCTTTAACTCTGTCTTTGCTAAAGCAGGTCATAACCCAGAAATTACAACTGTCACAGTTTACACCCAAACTGGGAGTACCAGGGAGGAGAAGGGAAACTGAAATTTATTCAATTATAACAGGTTCATTATTTGAAAATAGTTCCAATATCACATTTCCTGTCTCCCTAGAACTCCTTATGGGTAAGACGTAATGCTCAATATGTCTGGCTTTTCTATTATTTGAACAGCTGATAACAAAACATGGGACTGGCAAACTGCATTCTTTATTAGGAAAATAATAAGAGTGATTGATGATAACAATGCCTGGAGCAAAAATTCAATGTTCTTCCAAACAAGAATTAGTAGAGAACCCCAGTATTAGTTCCACCTACTCTTATTAAGGAAAGGATGTATTCCCCACTTATTTTTCACTAAAAATAGCAGTAGAGTGGAACAAAGAAAATACTTCATCCATCTATATCATAATATAGTTTTATCTTTTTTTTTCTTTATGTAGTTGTGCACTAGACTGCCGCCTTCCATACTTTGCCTAATCCAAAACTAAGTATGTTGGTTTGTTCAAAATGTCCACTAGATGTCACTAGAAACCCACATTTACCTCACTTCAATACTCTGTGGCCACATGCTCATCTAACACATTCTCTGTGAAGCCTGAAAACCCACTTCCTATAGATGCTCCATACTCACATTCTTAAAATGTCTTCATCTTGTAAAAGAGCCAGTGATAGTATTTCTAATTCTTAGCTTCCAAACAATTTTCCCAATGTAAACCAGTATATGCAGAAAAAAATGTCACCAAAAGGAAGGTGAAATCAAATCACTGCATTATTTGAAATGTTCTACATAAATGTTGGAGCAGCAAAAAACCATTAAAGGTACCCAGTGGTACTTGCATACAATTAATATAATGACCAGGGCTTTTTTTGTCATATTCAGCATTCCGGCATCTTTTTTTCCCAATGGATTTTACGAAGTGATTTTGAATCGCCTGTCGGCATAGCAGGTCAACAGCAAACATCATTAACATAGTGCCTGTGGGCTGCTTTTGTGTCCGCCAGCTTGGGATTGGCATGTGTGGTCGAGTGCTGAGAGCTTACTGCTGGCAGCGACGTGAGTTCCAGCACCTTTGTTTTTGTTTTAATACAAAAAAAGCACTGATAATGACTACTTACATTTTACATGTAAACTTTAGGTTTGATGGTTAAGAAGAAATTAGCACCATAAGTCAGTGCATATGATAGAAATCCACTGCTAGTATCACAACTATCCCTTTCTTGCAGTGAATGAATAAATCCATTTATAATAACCAATTAAACTGTCACAATATGAAAAGGCATCAATTTAATTTATATACCCATCTTTCTAAAAGTGAATTCAGGAGTTAAGTGCTAACAGAAATGAAAACAAGATGAGGCCACTGACAAACAAGAGGGAAGCATCTTCATGTTCAGATGCTTGGGTAAGCAAAATATTAAAAAGGGGCGTGAGGGCAAAAAGACTTAAAAAAAGGGTGCACAAAAAAAAAAAAGTGGCCTCCAAGAACCATGGAGTGGGGGGTGGGGAGAACACTGAGTTGGCCTGCCTCAGCCAGCTTGCAGGATTCTGGACAAGGTCATAGTTAGTGTGCACTCTGAGCAGAACTCCCGTTAAGAGATGACGACACTGCAACATTGTGTTGCAGGTCCCATTTGTCCATACATTGACCTTAAACTGAAACAAGGTGTGTCACAAACAAGATGTGCTCTACTTGGGCCTGCCCTTGGAAAGTGACCAGTGCAATGAGCAGACTGTGTTGTAAAGAATGTATAAAAGAGCTCTTGAAGTTACTTCAGTGATTTCCAGTATGGTTTCCAGGTCAAATTTAAGGTGTTAGTTCTTAGTTATTAAGTGATAAGTCGGGGCCACCCTATCCAGTAATAAATCTGCCCATAAATTACAATAATCAGAGGCACTCTTACATGTCCTACATGGTAAAGGGTTTAGGTTGGTGGGCAGAAAAGACAGTGAAAAAGACATACTAGCACAGAGTTATGGAAATTCCCTAGTCCTCTGGAATAGTCTAGAATCGAATAGTCCTCTGTGGGCAGTGAAGATATTATTGTTTCATCAAGACATTAATGCATTTTTATGTCTAACATCTTTGCTTCTGCTTTTTGTTATTATTTTTATTATTAAGCCTGCAATTTATTGCATTTTATTATTGTTACTGCTTTATTTAATTTGTATATATAAACATTTCTAATAAAATAATGGACATATATTTCTGGTCAATATCAGCACAAGTGACTTACTTTGAGACCAGGACTGCAGCTGCATCTCGAGATTTGTCACTTACCAGAAGGTAAGACTAAAGAGAAAAACAGTGTCAGTACAGTCTGCCATATTAAACCTAAGAATACAAAATGCTTATATGTAAAATTCTTCATTCTTTATCTCTTCAAGTCAGGATGGTACAAACCATGGACAAAGTGTTTGATCGTGTGATACAGATATTTAACCTAGCATTTATGGCAAGTGCAAAAGATGGAGTCCACTATAATACCCATAAGCAATACTGACCTGTCTTTCCAATTTTTTTCCCCTAAGCTCTGAATGTTAAGGCTCCTCCTCATGTGACTAAGAGGAAAAGTAAAGTGTCAGATCTTATCCCAGATCAATACCTCTACTTCATACTAGAAAGGAGGCCACCCTATCTTTACAGATTATTGGGAGAGGAGCAGGGCCTTTATGGACATTGCCCAAACCCTCAAACCTCCTCCTTCAGAAATCAGGAAACATTCCTTAGCAGAGTTTGGAAACGGTTGACCTGAGTCTTTTTAAGGTATTTGACTTGTAGTTTATTTTTATAGTTCAATTCTGTTTTAGTGTTGATAGAATTTTTTATTCTCTCTAAATCAAGGGTAGGCAATGTCATACCCACACCAATGGGGACAACTTTCTTGGCTTCTATGGAACCCTACTTCTCCCACTCATGTAAGTTCTTACATATACCTTGTATCACTTCAAAGCAAAGTAAGGGCCTCCAGCTACTGCCATCTTCATTTCTCATAAATGCTTCTGAACTATATACATTGAGCTCTCAGGCAGGAAATGAGGAGAGCGGATGGCTGCACGGAGTAGAAGGGAGGGACATGCATGTATGTATGCATGCTTACACAATAGATACACAAAATGCTTCAGTGTGTTTCTTAGAACGAATACAGCACAGGACAAAAACAAGAGACCATTCACAGGTGGTGCACCAGAGTGTGAAAGAAAAAGGCATAGAGATAATGAGTTTGCTAGCAGGGGCTGGAGCAAAAAAAAAAGAAAAATATTTCCTTTGTGTAAGGGAAACAGAGTTCTGTTAGTACTGAACACTGAGCACCAAGGAAGTGTTTAGTGCGCAAGACTCAGATTCTGCTTCTGCTTTTTGCTTATTCTTTAGTGCAACTTACTTCAGCCTCTAGAGGCAATGAAAATAAAATAAAGCAAGAGTGGCAGTGGCACATGAACATTTCAGAAAACAATTATTCAGGTTGCAATCCAGCAGTCACTTAAATGGAATAAAACCACTGAACTGAATGGGACTGACTTCTGAGAAGACATGTATAAGATGTTATTGTAAGCATAATAGCAAGAGAGTACTGTTAAATTATTACAAAGGACAGAACAGGCATCTCAAACTCTTTTGAACCTGTGGGCCTACTTGGGAATTTGAGAAATTGTTGGGGACAGTACCGCATAATAGCTTGGACTGCAGATGTAGCTTATCACATAAAGGTTGCCATGGGAGCCTGACTAGTTAAAAGCTGCAGAAAACAAGAAATAGGGATGCTAGAAACTGGGAGAAAGGGGAAAGGGTATAATGCCTGACCCTCCCAAACTTATTCTATCTGCAGACACCTTTCCCCTTTGGTTTTTTTTTTCTCTCTCCCTACTTCTAATCTCCAGCATTCCTATTTTTCTCCCCAAAACTTTTTCCTTGCTATTTCTCTCCTTCTAACCTCTGGCTTTGCTCTTGTTTCCCACTCAGCCTATATCATGCTGTTTATCTCAACTCCCTTGCTATTTTGATCTCTCAATGCTTTTCCTCACTACATCCATAGATTATTTTTCAACTTTCCTAGCCCTAGCTTCATTCTTTCTCTTCTTTCCACTTCTTTACCTCACTGATTCTCCTTTCCCCAAAGCTCTAGCCTAGCTCTTTCTTAGCCCTGTACCCCTTTGCTTGGCTTTCTCTTCCTGCCAAGTGAAAAGCTGATCAGCAACAGGAAAGAAACAGAAGAGAGCACCTAAAGTCTAACATTTTTCAGTGTTTTATTGTAATTTTCTGTTAAGGGGTAAGAAGTGAGGAACTGTATGAATGCCACTAGAGGTGTCTGCAAGTGCCATGTCAGACTTATATGATAGAGAATACTTTTATAATAATGTGCCAAGAGGCGAATAAATCTTTGCAGCATCACATACATTTGAAAAGTATTATATCCCATTTTTCCTTTAAAGGTACAGTCCTTGATATGTGGTTGTCACTATATGTCATGTGCAAACAGCAGGAGTTGTTTGACAGTTCAATAATTCTCAAATAACCTACAACAGACCTGCTGCCTATGTTTGGATCACACGGAAAACCATGGCAACCACCTGCTGGGGACTGAATATTAGAAATGGTCAACAGTGCATACCACAACCTAGCATTGCTCATGGAGGGCTTCAGTGATGTAAGAATGTACCAAAACAGAGAAAACCAGCTTATTTGAGCTCACCAGATTTCCTGCACCAGTCCCAATCTGATAATCAGAAGCAAACTGAGTCAAACTTTTTTCACAGACCTCCATTTGTAAGGTAGACTGTGATCTGTGCACATTTTTCAAACTGCCAATTGAACTTTAGAAACAGGCACCAGGAAACCATGTGATTGCAACTGAACTAGTTTGATTTGATCAAACAGAACTAAGATGCATGATTGTCAGGTGCCATTTTGAATAAAAACAGCCATTTTTGCTCAGAACTGAACCGAAAAACACATGGCTTCGAGAAATCTGCACAAAGAATGCTCACTCAGGTGTTCTTCAGGTCCCATTTTTGCACAAAATTAGATCCCCAGTAGTGATCATGCAAACTGGTGCATTATCTAGCAATACTCACTTTTGCTACCGTGAGGATGCGATCCATTGTTGATACTCGAGGGCATCCTTCTAGGGAAGATATATTTCCATCCAGACGTGCCAAATCAAATGGGATCAGGCATGTTACAGACAGCCACAATAACAGCATGTAACGAGTCTCCCATGTCTAATAAGGCACAGAAAAAAAATCTCTTTATCAAATTTGATTTATTTATTTAAAACATTTTTATGCCGCCCCCATCGCAACAAAGCCTCGGGGCGACTCACAACAAGAACAAAATTATACAATAAAAAATACTAAAATTTCAAGTAATGAAATAAATACTGCATGCTTTCAGAAAGCTTACATATGTGAACATCATTCTTATAGTGAAAACCCAGTTTATTATTACCAAAGCAACAGGCAGGTATAAGAAAAAAAATAGGCCTACTTGGTGTGGACAAGATTTATTTTTTTTTAATTGAACAAGAGAAAACAACACTGAAATAAATTTAACAGAACTAAGTTCAATTAGAGTGCTTGACTCATCTACAAGAAGTCTAAGTCTTGATTCCATGAACCCTGTCAAACAATTTCAAGGTTTCTGAATACTCATAAAAACCTATGATAGGAATTTTATTTCTAGGAAAAGATCCATAAATAGCTAATTGCAAAAGTTGCTGGTCAATTCCAGATCTTTTTACCAAGGTGTTCTAATGTTCAAACTGCACCTTTCCAGGTCTCAGAATCCAGTGTGAACTGTAAGACTATAACTGTCTTTAAAAAGTAGGATGATTAGATCTTACAATAGTGCATATCAAATGCAAACAAAACGCCTGCATAGTATTTCAAAGCAGAAGCATGCGTCTGAACATATAAATCCACCTCAGGTCAGGCCACTACTTCATCTAGCCAACTATTAAGCTGCACTGACTAGAAGTGAATCTGCAGGATTTCAAGCCGGAGCCATTCTCAACCCTACATGGAAATGCCAGGAATTTTACTCAGGAACTTTTTCATGCAAAGCATATGTTCTCTCACTGAATTATGGATCTCTCCCACTCATACTCAGCCAACTGTGTGCTCTTGTCACTGCTCCTGAACACCCAATGCTAAATGAGCAACATGGCCTTCAAACCAACAAGTTTTAATAACTGTTCCCTAGCTACTTAAAGCATTTTTAAAAAATTATTTACAGTTCAGAATTACAAAAGACAAGGAACTTACCTCATAGTTTTTTGGATTCTGACGTTCAAGCATAAGTAAAACAGGTTGTACATCAACTACTTCATGAGGAAATAATCGCAGGAAAGTTTTATATCCCCGTACCTAGCAAACAGAAAGACTACCAATTTAATAATTCATTTCCAATTAAAGTAATATAAATTTATTTGTATTTCTGATTTATTTAACCTGCCTTTTAGGGTAAACTCCCTCAAAGTGATTTGCAAAATACACATTACAATTAATAAATTTTCAAATTATAGCCACCATGGTTGAACATGTAGCAAAATCAATAATATTACAATAGAAAACACTGATCAGTAAAGAGTACAATCAAATAAATATTTACAGCTAAAACCATATCATATTTACAGCAGACCAATAAAACTCATACTTAACAGAAAGCACTGGTAAACAAATACAGAGACTCTCGACTATCCGGCCTCCGTACTATCCGGCCTAGTTAAAAAATAACTATCAATGAACAGTAAAATAAGTTTAAATAACTTTTGTAAGAATTAAGCCTACATTTTTCATTAATGTTTTGTTTATTTTAAAAGTGTATGTATTCATACTGTACAGTGTACATGATTTTATGTTTCCTGCAATTAAGTTAGACATTATAAAATTTATCTTAAAATGTGTACGATTTTTATTCTTGGACTTCCTTTTTCTGTAATAAATTTTTAAAACGTACAGTACAGAACAAACATTTATAAAGTACTGGCCTGTACTAAGAGGTCAGAAAATATGAATAAGAGTGGGTTTTGGTATAAAAAGGGTGTTTTTAATGGTATGGCGGGGGTAGGAAGTGAGCATTTATAGAACTCCAGCCTATCTGGCTTTTTTGTTATCCAGCCTGCCCTTCCGCCACATTAGGCCGGATAGTTCGGATAGTTGGGAGTCTACTGTAGGTCTTTAAGGACTATTTCAAGCCCTGTGATGATGGACTTGAGGCACACTGAGTTCCACAAACATGGATCAAGCCAATACTGAGAAAGCTGCCTTGAAACCCCACCAACCTAATTGTTTCATTGACAGATATGTAAGTAGAGCTTCAGGTGCTGATCTAGAAGCATAAGCAGGTGAATATGAGTAAAGAAGCCTTTCAGTGAACTTGGTCCTAAACTGTTTAGGGCTTCAACAATCAATTGCACCACTTGTTATCAACAGAGCTTGCCATTCATTCTCCAGCCTGCCTTTTAAAAATGAACTCAAAGTGGTTTACATTATTCTCCTCCTACTCTCAATCTTATCCAACAACCCTGTGAGATAGGTTGGGCTATATAAGTGACCCCCACCCTGCCCCAAACACACACATACACATCTGAACTGCTACAGTCCAGAAACAGGTTTATCACCTCTATGACAATGAGGACAAAGTACAAGCATGCTGAAGATTAAAGATAAATAATGGTCCAAGGGGAGAAAGTGACTTAGGAAAGAGTGGCTCTAATATAAAATCTAGGTCAATAAGCGATACCATTTGTCCACCCCAGAAACATGAGGGATATGTAGAAGCACCATCAGTGATGATGGGGCTTGGCAACTGGCCATCAAAACATTGGAAACACGAGTGCACTTTTTCAAGATGCCCCTCTAGCAAAATTAGCGGTCAACTATGTATTTGAATCAGGAAGAGATGAATATTTATGCCAGATAGCTATTATTCAAACATCCATCCCTCTGTCTCTGTCTCTGTCTCTGTCTCTGTCTCTGTCTCTCTATCTCTCTCAAGAAAAGCTCCTGTTTCTCAGTATACTTGCTTCCTTCCTTATACTCTCTCAGCTCTGATTAGGCTGTCATACCCAGAAGACTGTTCCAGTACTTGCTTAAAAATAGGTAACTGTACCTGGATCTGTTGGCCTGAACTCTGTAAGCTGCAGTGCAAAGGTTTGTGGTAATGCTTGAGTTTATTGCAGTATTTCTCAACTGTCAAAAATTCATTCTATGAAAACCTCCATTGCCTCCTTGCCATTCCTGACTTTTAAAATTTGCTCTATTAAAACAATTAACCAGAAAGCTGACATGTTGTGAATGAAACCACCAGACTCCACTGTTACATTCCTTTTCAATAAAGCCCCCATACCTCATGAATATAAAAATAACAATTTTAATAACAAATTGTAGCCCAGCAATTTGCTTTGAAATTCCTGCAAATGCCCAGAAAAAAAGCAAAAAATAATATGGGAAAGGGGAGAAAGCCTCATGGGTGTCTACTTGGATTGGGTATGTGTGTGTTTTACCTGGTGAGTGTTTGTGTGTGTTTTTATTCTACAATGAGTTTCAGTAGTTTATTTTGGTGTGGTCAGCCTGGCTTTGGCCTTGTTCTTGGGGTCAAGGTTTTGCCTGGGTTTTTGTCCTCTCCTCTCTGGTGAATTTTGAGGTTTGGGTGGGAATTAAGTGTGTGTATGCCGCTCTGAGTATCACTGATTTACCACCCAAGAAATGGATACTGCTTTAAGAGAATATAAATGTAAACTGGTATTTCGGCTAGAGAGCCCACCTTTCCCTTGTATTCCTCTGAGCTTCAACAGTTTGTTCTCAAAGAAATGAGTGCTGGAGCAAAACACAGGGGGTCCTCCATAACTTCCATTTAAGACAGCAGACACAGTTAAGTTTGGAATGCAACTATCTTTTCTTAATTCTATGTCAAACTTACATCAGTGGACAAAATTGATTCCTAATACTTTGTCCTTTAAGGCAGGGAATTACATATTTCACTCCCTAGAGGTAAGCTAGGTAAGTATGCATTGTTGTTCTTCCACCAAGAAAAGAAGCAACAGGCCTCTTCTTGAGTTTTTCTGACCTATGCTTCCCTTGATTCAAAATCTATCATTTCCAGATTGCCACCTTCTCAAACAATAGTTCAGGCAGGTCCCAGGGCCAAGGAAAGTAGTCAGAGCCAAACCCTCTTCCTTCACTTCCACTCCTACTGACCAGAATGGTTCTCCCCTATAGGCTCCCCTTAACTCTGTGGTTCTTTCCAGTGGGAATTTTCTTCTCCCTCTACCTTTCACCTTTGTATTTTTCCAACTGCCTTCATTCTGCTGCCAAGACAAGCCTGTAGCAGCCAGTGAGTCCTGCTGGTCCCACACATCCACCCAGCATCAAATTTAAAAATGTGTTCAAGTGTTAGTGACCAAACTCCTACGGCAGCTTCACCACCATCCTGTTATCACTTCTACCTCCCTGGCTCCAGTAAATATTCTTTCCTTACTTCACCTCCAATCTAAAGTAAATAGACAGCAATAACCAGAGCCTTGCCACTCCATTCCTCCCCTGCAGAAACCCAGAACTCTTGATACTTTATATGTTCAATAGGACATACAAAACCATTTGTATGTTCATGCTTTGATAGTTAAGATAACCCGCTTTATTTTTTTTTTTTCAGGCAGCTTTTTGTCATTCAGCAAATAAGAAATATAGACTGTATCTGTATCAAAATTGGAATCATTATTTATGGTTAACATCCTTCCATTACAATTAATCAAACTGAGGAGATTTCACCAGCTTTAACACCATCAAGTTTTTGATGTTAACATGGTTAAATGGTTATTCAATCATGTCATAGTTTCTGCTTGCATAAAAGTGAACAGTACATTTGCCTGCATGTGGAAACTAGCATCCATATCATTCATCATCTTATTTCGTTTTCCTGTCTCCATGTCATTGTCAATTGACAACATGAGAGTTCACTCTAGGTTAATTTAATGCATCCAACTTGCAGTGGGTTGTCATGCAATCCCAGGTGGCCAGGGGTTGTTTGAGGGTTAGACAATACTAAAACAAGTTATGGGCTATTCTCAAATAACCCTCAAATTATTCTGTTGCCTGGGTTGGTATAACATGCCAACTCTAGCAAGTTGGATAGGCTCAGGCACAACACAACACATCACAACACAACTCACACCACATTTACATTCTTTCATGTGACCTCTGCTATGTTAATGGTTTAGGATACATCGCTCTTTGACCTAATTTGACAGTGGTAATTAAATCACAGTTCTAATACATTTGAACTTATTTATACCTTTGAAATGATGTAGAGAAATTGAAAGGTCATATGAATTAAAGAAGGAGGAGAAGTTTCATCCCGGATAATATCTAGCAGTGAATTCAACATCCATTCTAAACACAGGGGAAGAGGAAAATGACCATTAGTTTGCAGACTTGTTCAGGATTTTATTTTCATTTCTTGGCTCAGAAATAAATCACGCCTTGAAACTGTGTCTCCTTTTATATAGTCACACCTACATAGAAGCACTGAGTGGCCCACTCACCTTTAAATGGGAAATGTATGTGACCATTTTCACATATACTCCACTATAACTTGTTCTAAAGTAAAAACATGCAGTGTCCTTCAATCTAACTGTGCTGACTTGAAAAGACAGAGTGCTACAAAGTAAAACCCAGAAGAACATTTCTATCAAATTATCAGTTTTTATAGGGACAGAAGAGACAGAGAAATTACTGAAGATCCCAGAAAAGACAATATAACCTCACTGTATTTCCTTGTCCCAATTTAGCTCTAATGGCTTTTAATATATAGGGCTGCAATCCCGTGGCCACTAGACACTGTCTAAATGAGCATAGCAAAGGAAAGAGTCCCAGCTCAAACTTCAAAAACTCATTCTAAGGTCACATCTAGGACTCCAACTGCAGAACCCTCAGCTTCCACCCTTGCAGACAATTGCAAGTGCAACTTCAGAGTTGGCATTGTGGGAGTATTCCAGGGGATGGAAAGTGTGAGGTTCCTCTAGAGTAGAGACCCAATGCTGCCTCTGTTCTTCCTCCTCATGAGCAGGAGCAAAAGACACAGATGTACAAAATAAGCCATCTATGATGTCTTTTGCAGGGCAAGAGAAACACTGAGGCACTTCTTTCTCCACACTCCTCCTGCATTTCACAGAATGTCTGTAATCCTCCAAGTGTGAAGGGTTACAGACAGCCACAATGGATGATGCACTGATCGACTGGTGGCCTGCAAGCTGGCTAATTCTGGATTATTTTCCTGGCCCCCACCACCCTTCTGCTGGTCGATTCAAGTGTGAGGTGCAGCATTGGTTCTGACCTGGCAGGAGTTCCTTCACTTCTCAGGATAGCTATCAGCAAAGTAAGAACAGATGCTGTACTTCACACTCCATTGTAAATAAGGGTGGTGGAACTAGTGTACAACTCAGGAGAGGCACCTAAAAGCTAAGAGGTAAGTGCCATATCTCAGTCATAACCCATTGTGGGAAGTGGAGGACCACAGAAGGATCATGCACTGCTTCTTACTTTGAAGGTACCCCTCCTGAGAAATAAGAGTCACCACCCAAAATTGCATGTTTTGAATTCAGCTGTCCCCTTCTCTCTCTCTCCCGCTACGCCTCTAGAGCAAGCTGAAAGGTCAAACTCAGCACAACTCTCTTCTACTCCACTTTGTACCATTCAGGAACCAATGTATCAATAACATTGAACTGGATATTAGGAACTTCCTGGCAAAGCTTCTGGGGGGAGGAGAAACAACATCATAGCCAAGGGAATCCCAAACAGCTTGGTCACAGGGACAATCTGTCCACCTTGATACTGAAACAAAACAAAGCTTCTTTCAAACTGACTAGAAATGTTTTACATAAGAGATGTAAAGCTTCTCTTTTTACCTCACTACCACCACCCTTCTGTGTTCATGTTCCCTAAATACAAACATGATTGGCCTGGCTATCAACTCCATGGCTTCAACCACTTCTTTTCTAAGCTTTCTAATCCACAACTGGGGAAAACATGCCTCTTATAATTATCAATATCCTGGCTTCATAGCCCAGCTCAGAAAGTAAGAACAAGCATTCTTCTACCTAGGTGACAATTACCTGATAGGTAAAACATAGCTGGAAGTCCCCCACCACCACCACACCATGTTCCCTCCTCTAGTCAAACCTAATAAAATTGAATAGAAATTTTGTTTCTTCATCAATGAGGTTTTCTATCACCTGAGCATCACATCACTCTGAATCCTCCAGTATCTCTTCCATCCAAGAATGCTTGTTGCATTTCAAGATCCCATGACTCCAAGTGGGACTAAATACTTTCAAAAGTTTACTATGGGAAAATAGCTTTCATCTTATGGCATGCTTGGTAAAGTAAGAAAGGACTACCATTCGGTCTCAAACTGAACAATCTGCTAGTGGTGAGCTGTAACATGGATACAAGCAATCATCCATTACAGGACATTATAAGAGACCTTACCTAAATGGAAATCCAAAAGGTGAGGCTGTTCCTGGTAATTGTCCATTATAACTGTAAGACAAAAAACACACATGATAGAAACCATCAATTACGTATCAACCACTTTTCTAATTTTATTGAATTAATCTATGAACTTCTAGCTTGGTAAGAAAATTCTACATCCAGGACCTCTGAATTATATTTAAGTCAGGCTGCTGTGGCCCTTAGGAGTGCAACAATAATACTAGTAGTGAAGGTATTTATCCTGCTAATTTCATTCTTGCTCTTGCTTTATTGTTGTTATGTATTAAGGCTACATTGTTTCATTAATAAATGTATACTACATTTACTGAAAGTGTTAATTATATCTTATTTGAACTTTTTGGTATGTGTTACAATAAGTTATGTTAGTTTTTTTCAGACAATGTATTATGATAATATATTGAGATGCTAACTGCTTATATACAAATTGTATACCAGGTATGAAGATAAGGCAATGACAAAAATGCATTTGTAGAGTATCAATAGCCTACTTTACTGTAAATATAAAGATTCAATTCAGCAGAGAAAAAGAGTAACAAGAATTTAATTATGAAAAATCTAATCATTCTCAATATCTTCAAATACGGACTACATCACTGTTGCAATTAGCAGAGGACATACCAAAGCTGAGATGTAGCCTTGCCTACAAAGTATTGCTGTTCATCATTACTCAGAAATAAGTTCCACTGTCTCTAACAGACCTCACTCTCTAGGAAGTATGTTTGGCTCTGTTCAGTTAATTAATAAAGCAAGCAATGATCTACAGTTGATGAGACACTTTCCGAGGCAATGTCCACACAGGCATCCTTGGGAAATCAGCAATGTTGCCCATGTTGCTGCCCTCCATGTGCCAGGCTGCTGGGAAAAGCAGTGCCAGCACCGTATGCAAATACAGCACATGGGGGTGGGAAGGATTGGACACATGTGCAGTGAGGGATAAGAGTGAGGTGTGGGTGATGAATATGCATTGGCAGTGGGGGTTGCTGCTTTGTTGCTCCTGCAGAGCCAACATTCTACTCTAATGAATAGACAGTGGATCCACAACGCAACAGGAAAAGAAAGCAGCAGGTGGCTCAGATCATGTCCATAGAAGCATGTGAACCAATGAGGCAGAAGCAGTGCACATTGGGATTGATTCCTTGCTGTGGGAGCGGATGGGTACATGCTGCCATTTGAAGGGAAGATGGACATGGAAACTACTCAAGAGTAGATTCCATGTGAATGTGTGACCCCAAGACAGAAGGTAAGATATTATGCCATACAGCAGGGCTCACAAGCTGCATTTTGTTCTTTGAGTTTATTGTGTAGTTCATGACTCGCTGCCACAGGCACCCACTTGCAGCTGCCACTTGCTGTCCACACCACCATTCGTGGATGCCTGCTTGTGGCTCTCAAACACTGGACACTGGTTTTTCCACTAAGCAAGTCTTGCCACCCCTTCCATATGTAACTGCATTGCACTGTTTAACATTATGTATGAGCATAGCCAATCTATACACTTATGTTATTTGACAAGTTTTATATACCATTCACAGCTCATGAGGTTTCTGAACAGTTTGCAACATATAAACATAATTAAAATGCAATTTTTAAGCAACTGTTCAAGCAGTGGAAGTGATACCCAGGGGCCCTTCCCTAATAATCCATCATCTCCTTATAGCGCATGATGTATCTGAAAATGGAGCTATAAAAAGGTAGTGGTCTTACCTTTAAATTTTTGAAGAGCTGTTTCTCGCAATGGCAGTTCTTCATGCACTAATCTGAGATTATTAATCAACTCCTGTGTCTCTTGCTTTTCTGTAAAACTCTCTAGTATGTTTTCCTTGGCAATGACATCAGGCTCCATGCATTTGTTGCCATCTTGCTCAGACCCGTCATCATTCATTTCATTTAGAACCATCTTCCACTCAAATAAATTCTTCTCTAGAAAAAACACAGCAAACTAGAATTTACCAGTAGTTACCCAGACACATTCAATTTGTCATACAACAATCATACTACAATACAGATAAATGAGTGCAAATACAAATGTATTTCAGATCTATATTGGCTATGACCATTCACTCACCAAAGAAAAAGAATACAAAATTATGTTCTTTCTCCTACTGTGTACTTTGTCTTCCAGATGTGTTTCTCTAGAACACTGTTCTGTCCCCACCAAATATCAGCAGTTTCCCAAAAGAAAGATGTGCCGAGAGAGAGAACACAACCACTTAACTTGATTTTTTAGATACAGAGTTTAATGCAGCATAGCATTAAAACTGTGTGTGAATAGGATTAGACATTATTCCTTTCCAAACAAAAATTTCCAAAACATACAGCAATGGAGTATTTTGCACTACTTACATGAAGCCTACTTACATGTTCAACCCAAGGAGAAGTCGCACCCCTTGCCCTGAAAGTCCCCTCTTCAACCTCAGACGAGTTCCAGGTCTGGCTGTCGCTAATCAATCAGAAAGAAAACTCAGTATTCATTACTCATGAACGGAAAAGCATACTACAGAGGCTCACACACGATGAACCTACTAAATATTTATTTATTGCCACGCCCTGGCATGGCATCAAATACAAGCCCTGAAGTAGAAGTGGTGCGGCAAGATGATTTTAACAGCTTGAAGGAGCAACCCTATGCAAGACTATACAGGGGAAAGGGTCTACAACTCCCAGCTTGCCCCAGCAGCATAAGGCATGCTGGAAGTTGTAGTTCTTTTTTCCCAGCAAAGCGTACAGAGGCTGGCGCCGGAGGAGTCACGAGTCGCTGCGAGCCATCCCCACCTCCTCCTCTCAGAGGAACTCCCACAGGGCCACAACTGTCGCCATTTCAAAGGAAACGTGCCGCACCGACGCCCCGCACCTTCCCACAGAGGCCCACGAAGACTTCGCTTTACCTCAGAAACAGCGCTTGTCGTTGGCGCCTGCTCAGAGCCGGGCCTCCTCCGTACGGCTCGTCGCGTGGGACAAAAAGCCTCGCTGCGTCAGAGCTCTGACTCTGAAGGGGGCGGAGGGCCGAAGGGGCTGGGACGCGGTGGGGTCGGCTGGGAGGGAGAACGAATAGGAGTGGGAGGTCACCGAGAGGATGGAGGGAGAGGGTTTTCTCTCGCAGGAGTTGCAGCAAGGAGGGGCTGGTGCCTCCCTCCGAGGAAGTGTTGTCAGTAAGCGGCCTATCAGCGCTCTCCCTTGCCCAGCTCTTGGGGAGCGCCCTTATCCATCATCATCCATCATCAACCGGTGAAGGAGCCTTTCCGCTCCACATCTCGTCCTTGCGCAGTGCGTAGGAAAGAGCTTCCCGAGGGCAGCCGTTAGCACGTTGCAACAGAAACGATGCCGAGTCTTGTGGCATCTTAATGGTTTAATACATTTAACGTGCAATCCTGTGTAAATGTGGACTGAAAGTCCTGCCGCTCCCACGCCCCAGTCAGCAATGTTGTTTGGAGGGTGCTAGGAATTCTGGGACTTCTTTCTGTGCAAACCTGTATAGGATTGCACCCTTAAGTCGTTGGGCTCTTTTACATAAGGGTTTAACCCCCTGTTATGTTGTCATTGGAGAAGGAAAAGTGCAGTCCTTACACGGAACTTTTATTGGGGGGGGGGGTACTTCTTGGCCTATGTATTCTATCAACCAAGCACAAGGTGGCGCTGCCGTATAAGGGAATTGCGACTAGGCCTCACTCTAAAAAGGCTGGAAAATATGGGAGTGGCCCTGAAGGAAGATGCGGAAAAGATTTTAAATTTTCCATGAATGAGGGATGGCGAGCACACAGCAAATGCTTCTTACCACTTAACTAATCTCTAATCCAGGTTCCAAGAAGAATGCTTCTAGATTCTTCCGTCTGCAGTGAGCAGAACAAACTGACACACATGGGGCAAAGAATCCCCTCTTCACATATATGCTGATAGGATCTGCACTGGGAGTGGTCAAACAATAAAAAGATCTTAGGGTCATGGTAGGTAGGGTAATCAAATGTTGATGCATCTGTGCACTTATGCAATTCTTATGTTGGGTGTAATTAGGAAATACATTGAAATTAAACTGCCAATATCATACTAGTGTTGCACAGACTCAAAAAAGAGCTGGAAAGGGTACAGGAAAGGACAGCCAAATGAACAGTGGCTGGGGAAGAGCAACTTCCTCTGTGGTGAAAAATTTCAGTTGCGATGGGATTGTTGAAAAAAAAAGGCAAGAATGGAAACATGGCAGAGATGTGCCTAATTATGCATAATACGGAAAAAGTGGGTGAAGTTTTTCACCTGTCCATCCAAGAAAACCAAAGAACTATCCCATAAAGCTGAAAGGGGGCAGTCAGAACAGATAATGGTTTGTACTTCAGTGATTAGTTAAACTGTGGAATTTGCTCCCACAGAGTAGAATTAAAGTCACTAATTTATACCGATGGCTTGTCTGTGGGCTTTCAACAGGCTCTCCACTCTCCTGCATGAACAGGATGTTGGACTAGGTAGGCTTTTGACATGATGCAGCATGGCTCTTGTGTTCTTTATTATGGCATAAACTTATGTCACTACAGCACCAAACTAGATAGCACCAGAAGGCAACCACCTCTTTTTTTGCCCTAAAACAGCATTTTAAGTTTCTCGGCCAACCATAGACTTCACAGTGTAAAGCAGCCATTTGCCCTTTTCCTTCCTGCCTTTCTTTTGTCTTTCATTCCCTTAAGGAGCCATCCAATGCAAGTTTATACAGAAAGACCGATGAGTTCCAGTTCACACTGCCTTCTCTCTGTTTAAACTTGCATGGGATCACACCTTCGGTTCTCTATCATACAGGGTTGAAGACCTTCTTCCTGCCTAAACTTGCATTAGATTTCATCTTGAGTTTTCTATTCTGTAGGGATATTCAGAAAACTATTTGATTGTGACCAGAATTTTCTATTCATGCTGTTGTTCCCATGCTGTTTACCCAGCCCTGTTCACCTTGCAGGACATGAGAGGCACCACCAGCCTCTTCTTATGCTGGAGAAAGGCTTTTTTTGGTTCCATTAACCCTCTTGGAGGGAAGCTGGTAGGAGTGAGGCTGGGGGAAGGCTTTCCTTCTGTCACAATGAAGCAACCAAAGTGTAATGAAGTAAATCCCATTGAGTCTAATGGGCTTACTCCTACATAATTGTGTGTGCAATTTAAGTGGCACCGGAAATAGAATGTAAGGGGAAATTTATGGAAACTGGAAAAGGACTTCCAAAACATTTATTTGTGATATCAGTAAAGCAGCTCAGAGTTGTGCAGTTGCAACCCTCACACTGTTTTGATCTGCCTCATCTGGTTGTCGTTTTTTCCCCCTTAGGACAGATAGTTTGGTAAGACTTGAGGAGTTCTTAAAAGCTACATTGTTGCATTCATGTTTTCCTCCTTTAGCCAAGGATTCTGCACTGTGTGAGGGGGTGGGAGATGGAGGGGAGAGAAGAAACCATCCTGCCTGAAGTCTCACCTTTCACCAATGTTTGGGTGTTTTGCTTTTCTTCTCACTCTCTTTCCCTGCCCCATAGTAAGAAAGGGTTTAGATAGCAGGAGAGAGCTATAAGGCATCTGAGAAAAAAAAGCTTAGAAACCAGCATTTCATTCAGAAAAAGTAAATAAATTGTACAGACGTGATAGGGTCACTCCAGCTCACATTCCACTTGCTCCCACAACCTGCTCCCTGACTGTAACCAAGTATTAACTTAGAAGACTGTTCCTGAAAGTGCCACAGCAATGCTGGAAAATGTCCCTGGTGCATCTGGAAAATGTCCCTGGTGCTACTCCCTGCCACGGGCAACAGGGAAAGCATATCCATGAAGCCAGCAGCATCAACAGAGGAGCAGCCGAAGTTATGTATCATTCTACAGGTACAGGATACATTAAACAGTGGACACAGGTGCATGCTTATTCATTCCAAGTCCCTAAACACTTGAATAGGAAAAGGAAGACGCACACAGTACTGCCAAGGGAATTGGAGTCCAAGCTTAATTTCTCCCTTAGAAAGAAAGCCCAGTTTGAAGAGTTTGGGAACAGGCTGTGGTTCTCAGTAGAGGGAAAGGCACACAGTGCACATGCTTGGTGTTATTTTCTAATTCAACATTCCTGTCTTTCCTCTTTCCCACCTGCCCTGAGGCTTCTCTTTGTGATGTTAAAGATCCTGATAGCAGGGAATATGAAAGACTTCATCCCAAGACCCTAGAGCATGAGTCCTCAAATTACGCCCCACAGGCTGGATCCAGCCCGCCATGCCCATTGATCTGGCCCGCCATAGCTCGCCACATGCAGGCATGTGGCAAGGTGCTGGCATGCTTGCAAGGAGATCGTTTTGGACTTGCTCGGAGAAAAGGATCTCCTTGCGAGCAAGCTGGGGCCTTGCCCAGAGATCCTTCTCTCCGAGGACTCGTTGGGAGAAAATGATCTCTGTGCACACATGCCCCTGCCTTTTTGTGTGCGTGCACGCACCCCCCCGGCCCACACCCCCTGCCTGCACCACCTTGGTGGCCCGGGCTCATCCCTGGCACCTTTCAACTGGCCCCCTATTCAAAAAGTTTGAGGATCCCTGCCCTAGAGGGCCAGACCAGGTAGAAAATACTAGGCTAGACTAGAAGTCTGTCCTAACTCAGGTAGCTTTCTATATTCTTATAGTGTCAGAGGCTTTGATCTGTAAGTGCCAGCCCCAAACTTGAGCATTGGAGCAATATAGTTGAGGAGCAGGGATGAGAGGAGGATACTGCCTTCATCTCTATACATCCTTGCACAGGACAGAGAGGGAAGTACTTCAAACAGCATCTAACCACCAATGCTAATCCCCCCCACCCCCACCTTCAGGGTATTTCCTATACACTTTGAAGTGCAGGGAGGAATGTCTGGCCAACAGGACAGAGGTGGCTCAGAAGCTTTCCATAATAGGCTCCCTCATCCCCTCCCCTGCCCAGCCCAGCAATTAGGCTTGTAAAACCCCTTCCAAACCTAAAGGTTTGAGACTCCTCTTAGGGTCTCACACGTTAAATGGTGAAGGTATTTAAGAGTGTCAGCAAAGCCAAGAGCAAGGCTCCCACGAGGCCAGATTCTCCCACTGGGCTGGTCTCCTAGCAGAGTCACCCAAGGCGGAATGATCAAAGCTGAGACACCAGACTAAGAGGCAGCTGCCCTCTTCAGGAAGAACCATCACATTATGTGCAGAAGAGAATGGGTATCTCTAATGGTGATGATGGATGGAGAAACTCCCGATACAGACAATAGCAGGAGGGGGGGGGGGGGGAGAGCCATTTCTGCATACCTGCTTATGTAAGAAACTGCTGTCTTATTTTGAGGTAGCTCCATTTCACTTCCAAAGTTAGATGTACTCAACCACCTGGGTTCACTGATGGTGGGAATTATAACAACACATTGTGAGAGCATGTCAACATTTTATTTGACTATCATATTATATACAAAGTAAATGTTGCACAACTTTAATTCAAGTCTGTTATCCTTAAAGTGAATGTTTAAAGCCCTGGATCACTTAGCAAGATATTTTTGTAACTACTTTCCATCATAAATGAAGATTGCCCCAATATTCACTTAATTTACAACGGAAACAGCAAGTGATCATGATGAAGTACGTGACAAAGGACCAATGATTTTTATAGTAACTCTTCCAAATTAAAAATGCTTTAAAATTCTACATGTTGCAAGTCATTCATGCTCCATGAAAAATTCACATAATAGAGAAAACATGGCCATACTAGAACAATCCAGTAGTTATTTCAATATTTACTTACTTTACTATTTATAAATTACTTATATATTTTCTAATGAGAACTGACAATATTAACAATGCATGAAAGTTGTTAATGGCATGCAATCCTGGACTAATCCTTGCAACATTTGTTAGCCAGGGCAGTCCTGCTAGATGGCATGACATTTTTCATCTAAACTTGCATATGACTGAGCCTTAAAGGTGCAATGCAAGGAGTTATAGGCCTTTTTCTGTCTAAACATGCACAGGATTATGCTGTCATTATAGGAAACAGTTCTTTGCAAAACATGTTTCATTGCATTTCTAGACCACCCATAACCGAAGCTCTCTGGGTGGTTCACAGCATTTAAGGCACCCATCCAGATTTCAACCAAGCCTGATGCTGATTAGCTTCTAAGACCAGACAGGATCAAACACTTTAGGCTATATGGAAGCGAGCATCTTCCCTGCTCCAATTACTTTGGTTGCCCTTTTCTGGATATTTTCCAACTCTGTGATCCCCCTTTTTAAAGGTACTGTGACCAGAACTGTACACAGAATTTTATGTATGGTCACACCATAAATTTGTTTAAAACTAGTATGATATCAGCAGTTTTATTTTCAAATTAGTGTACCTAGCATGAAATTTGCCTTTTCCACAACAGCTAAACACTGGGTTGGAGTTTTATGCATAATTCATTAATGTTATTAATAAACCCTTCAGTGTCTTTCTAGGTCAGTCACCATCCGCATGCATATGAAGCTGAGGTCCCCCCACAACAGGCATCACTTTACCCTGTTCACTGCACAACAGAATCATAGAATAGTAGAGTTGGAAGGGGCCATGAAAGCCACCGGGTCCAACCCCCTGCTGTTGCAGGACACCATGTTACACCATTCTAATACACATAAAAGACCCCAGGAGCATTCTCCATGCAAAGGAGAAACTGGTGACTCAGAACCTGGATTACAGGCTCTATAGTTAAGTGTTAAAGACATTGTATACCCATTTGCACAGAAGTGCTTAAAGCTGTGATCCTGAAGTCTACAAAGGCACCTCTGTGTAAAAGCAGGCTTCCTTGCAGTGAGCTGCCCTGTGCCAGCACTGCTTTTGCAGTTGAGGGAACCTTCAAGAGCTGCTTATAATGCAATGCAATGTAGCAATACACGTATGGAAGGAGCGGGGTGGGGGGGATTGTTACGAGCATACAAGCCACCGTGTATGTTTGAATATACTCTCAGATTTGCATGCTCTTCGTTTCTGCAGCTACTCCTTTGAAATTTACTAACCATTCTGAAATTGGCAAAGTACAATGCAGGCTGAACCATGAGTTTCAATAGTGGGGGACCAGATTGCTAACTATAGAACCAACCACAGTGGAACATTGGAAGGTGCCTCATGCGGAGTCAGCCTGTTGATCATTTAGCCCAGTATCACTAAATACAGACATGAGCGGGCAGCACTTCTCCCTGTCATACCAAAGTGCTTATTTATATGTTGGTTAATAATTACAGGATGCAAAAATTATGAAAGCACTGCAAGTGCCTCCTCATCTTTCAAATGCATTTGATGATGTTCTAACACCAAAAAGGAAATCATTTATTCAAGCAGCCCGTGTTTAAGGATTATTTTAAAAGTTTTCGCATAACATTAAGGGTAGATCCCCGGTATCCTGTCCCAAAGTGGTTCCAGTGATTAATATAATTAAATAACTGGTAAAGTTTATTGCGCTTGTCAAAACCTGGAGCCTTGGGGATTTTGCTGTGGTAAGCAGAAAAGAAAGAGCAGCAAAACCCACCAAACATCATAGCAATTGCAAGTTCAAATTCTGAATGGCCGTAGAAACAAGCAGGATCAAAGAGGATTGGGCCAGAGTCATCCTCAGCAACATTTCCTGCCCACAGATCTCCATGAATGAGTGCAGGAATGATCTCCACATCACGGAACATCTCCGGAATCTTTCGCTATAAAAAGCAAAAACAAAAACCTTAACAATCATCCAGGGAAGCCAAACATTTAATGAGAAAATGTCAAGAACTGATACCTTCTAAGGCAGAAAACATTTTAAGTCCTAAATGTCACATTTTTATTTCCTTTAATCTAATGTCTACATTTTACCTATCATGTTTTGGTTAGCATGATTGAGTTATTGATATGCTTTTGCCTGAGAAAATGATGTGGGTAGTCCAGGATTTGACAAAATAATATCACAGCTCTTTAATAATGGGGCCATTTTTCTTAGCTACTGGAAAATCCTTTTCCCCTTTTGAGGAATGTGACACAGAGAAATGATTTGTAGGAAGTTTGACAGTCAGACAGAAGCGATTCAGAAAGAAGCAAAGGGCTATGATTTTAGCTGAATGGGAAGTACTTGGGACTGCAGGGGGTCCAATAAATCAGCAGTTGTTTTACTTGCTGAGAGAGTGCTGATTTGTTTCCAAAAATGTTCTTTGTGTATGTTTCAAAATAAGAAAAATACCATAGATATTCATGCTCTCTCATTCAAAACCTCCAACATGCTATAGTGGCACTCATATGCTTTGCTTCTCTTGGACCCAGTAATTTCTTGCAGGATCAGAAATGCACTTGCAAAGCAGCATGACTGAATTCTCCCAGTTTCCCCATGACAGGGCAGTAGCCCAGTGCCCCATCTAGAATGCTGCTTCAGCTTTCAGTTGGACTGCTCCAGAATGTCCTTCAACTTTCAGGATTAGCTCTTGGGCTGCAAGCAGAGTGAAGCCAAATAAGCTCTTGTTACATTGTGGATTTCTTGGGGGGGGGGGGGGTTGGGGGGGAGGTCACCAGCCTGAACATTTGTAATGAGGAACTAAATAGGCATTTAGGTAAAGAAGGGCCCTATTTATTCTTCCATTAAGGCAACTTTGGGCAAAAACTAGTCTGTCTGAATTATGAAAATTCAGTGATGGCGAACCTTTTAAACACCAAGTGCCCAAACTGCAACCCAAAACCCACTTATTTATCGCAAAGTGCCAACACGGCAATAAAACATGAATACTGAGGTTTTAGTTTAGAAAAAACAACTCATACAATAACATCTTTTGTCTTAAAAGAAAAACACAATAACAGAGCTTTCAATGATACAAACAGCTTTTTATTGAAAGGTAAAAGTATTCCCATCACATATGCTACTAGAAAGGTAATCCAAGCATAAAAAGAACTGATGTCCGAGCCATGCTCAAGAAACTCCCGAGATGATCACGCAAAGGAAGGAGATCTCATGCCTGTAGTAAATCTGTAACAGCAATGTGGAAAGGCAAAAATACCAGTGCACTTCTATCTTAACCCATGCAGAGCGTGGTACACAGACCTCTTATTCTCTCAGTGGGGTATTTTTGCATCTCCCCCTTACCTTTAGCTGAGACCACAACTCTCTTGCTTCTCTATCTCCATAATCTCTCTCAATCAAATCCATTTGGGCTTGGAGACGGTGGCGTATAAAGAAAGTGGGCCAGTCACTCTGCCATTCATTTGTCTGCAAAATAAAAATAACAATAATTAGATGATCATAAAGAAACAGTAATACAGAGCATAAAGTATTTATCCACTGAACACTTCAGTGGAGGACCACTGTTCTCATCATTTTGACTATAATTTCAGAGTGCCACCTCTGTTCACAGCCACAATAACACAAACATGAACCAAAAAAAAAGCCCACAAAAAATTTATTAATTTATTAATTTAAAACATTTCTATGCTGCCCCATCGCAATAAAGCCTTGGGGCGGCTCACAAAACATCAATAAATAACAATACAATAAAACCCCAGTGCAATAAAACCCCAGTGCATTCTCGGCTAAAAATTTTTTTAAAAAAGGGAAAAAAAGGGGGGGGGGGAACCTAGTTAAATAAATAAATTAACAATTAAAATAAGTTTTAAATAAAAAGTTCTTAGCCAGGTGCCGAAATACAAATAACGACAGCGCCAGGCGGACCTCTCTGGGGAACACATTCCATAGGTGGGGCGCCACCGCAGAGAAAGCCCTTCTCCGAGTACTCACCCTCCTAATGTCCTTCACGGAGGGTTCCCGGAGAAGGGCCTCTCCCACTGATCTCAAGGGGCGGGCGGGCATATATGGACGTAAGCGCTCCTTCAGTTAACCAGGACCCAAGCCGTTAAGGGCTTTATAGGTCATAACCAACACCTTGAATTGGGCCTGGACTTCAATCGGGAGCCAGTGGAGCTGACTGAGAACTGGGGTTATATGAGAACAACGCCCAGTCCCTGTCAGCAACCTGGCAGCTCTATTCTGCACCAATTGAAGTATCCGGACCATCTTCAAGGGCAGCCCCACGTAGAGCATGTTACAGAAATCTAATTGGGAAGTTACCAGCGTGTGTGTCTCTGTCGCCAAGCAGTCATTCTCTAGGAAGGGACGCAGCTGATGGATCAGCCGTCGCCGAAGGAAGGCGCTCCTCGCCACCGCCGTCACCTGGGCTTCCAGAGACAGCTCAGGGTCGAGGAGCACTCCTAGGCTGCGAACCCTGTCCCTCAGAGGGAGTGCAACCCCATTTAGGACTAGGCCCAAGTCCCTCATCCCAAGGTCTGAACCGCCCACCAAAAGGACCTCTGTCTTGTCTGGATTGAGCTTCAGTTTACTGGTCCTCATCCAGCCCCCATTACCTCGGCCAGGCACTGGTTCAGCACAGCCACTGCCTCACCTGGATTGGTGGAAAACGAGAGGCAGAGCTGGGTATCATCAGCGTACTGATGATTCCGCAGCCCACACCTCCTGATGACCTCTCCCAGCGGTTTCATGTAGATGTTAAAAAGCAAAGGGGACAAAATGGACCCCTGCGGAACTCCATGGCATAACTGCCATGGCGCAGAGCCATAGTCCCCCAGCACCACCTTCTCGAATCGGCCATTGAGATAGGAGCGGAACCACTGCAAAGCAATGCCTCCGACCCCCAATCCCGCAAGCCTATCCAGAAGGATACCATGGTCGATGGTATCGAAAGCCGCTGAGAGGTCCGGGAGAACTAACAGGGATGCACTCCCCATTTCTCTCCCTGCACAGGTCATCGTACAGGGCAACCAAGGCAGATTCAGTGCCATACCTGGGTCTGAAGCCGGACTGAAATGGGTCCAGATAATCAGTTTCATCCTAGAGTGCTTGGAGTTGTCCCACCACCACCTGCTCTAGTACCTTGCCCAGGAATGGGATGTTGGCCACCGGTCTATAATTGGTGGCCACCTCTGGATCCAGGGATGCCTTCTTTAGGACTGGTCAGACTACCGCCTCTTTTAAAGAGGACGGTATCCTACTGTCTCTTAAAGAGGCGTTGACCACCTCCAGGATCCAGGTGCCAATCCCGTCTTTGGCTTTCTTAAGTAGCCAGGATGGGCATGGGTCTAGTAAGCAGGTGGTAGGACGTACTCATCCAAGCACCTTGTCCACATCATCAGGCCGCAACAACTGAAATTCATCCATTAATTGTGGACTCGACAGCGTCGATGGCAACTCCCCAGTGAAATCTGATTCAATAGCAGAGTCAAGTTCGTGGTGAATCTGAGTGATTTTCTCCCAAAAATGCTTGGCAAAGTCGTCACAGCGGGCCTTCGAGGGTGGCACCAGATCTCTCTTTGGGCCCGGATGTAACAGCCCCTGCACCACCCGAAAGAGCTCCGCCGGACAGCATTGTGAGGAGGCAATGGAAGCGGAGAAGAATTTCCATTTCCATTGCCAAAATGGAATGCACCCAGATGCACATACTGTGGGAAGACAAAGTAAACAAAAGAAGGATGGTAGAGCAGCCCGCACCAGTCCCAGGGTCTTGCACAGAGGGCAATACTGTGGGTTGCACCCATGATGCTTATGATCATCATATGCTTAGCAGGCAGAATGGCAGACGCAATCTTCACCTCCCTGTCTTCCCACCCTGCACGTTTGCTGGACAGACCTTTTGGCGCCGGACAGCTCATATCCCTGGCCTCTCCAGTCTTCTCCCCTCCTTACCCACCCACACACCTTCTTGTACCCTTCTCTGAGATCATGTTCCCAGCACTGGAGAGGGAGCTGGCATGATTCTCCCAAGCTGACTGCAAGGAGGCAGGAAAGCGAGGAAAGAGTTCCAGTACCCACATCCCAGTGGAACATGGTCCAGTCACATGGTTGAGAACTGAAAATGTCCTAAAGTTCTTCACACAGTGTACAGAGACTTCAGAAGTGCTCTTTCAGTAAATGCATTCTGTTTATATGGCAGCAGCTATTAAAACTTGACAGAAACTGGTAGCCACAGAGCAGCCATTATATTGGTCCACCTTTTATGCTGGACCAAATCAACCTTCCTTAGTGTGTCCAGAATACTAAGGTAGCTGTGTCTTTGATCTTGCATCTTCTTTAATAATGAAGATAGATTTGATGGGAGAAAGATAAGCCTTTTTGATCAAGACAGAGCAACTTGTGGCATCTACCTTTAGAAAGAAAGCAAACATCCCCAGAGATGAACAGCTGAGAATTAAACACGATAAATTGCAAACTATTTATAAATCATCCACATCTAATGGTATAAATCCTTTGTGCAAATCTGGCTCCTACCTGACATATATAGCCACAGCAAGTGACTGTATGGAATCCAAACTTATCCACATAGTGAGATTCAGTGTGGCCTGCCCCTTTCCCTGTCAAACAAAATCAATATCAAATTAATCAAGCAAAATCTAATCAAGATCACAGAATAGAAGAGTTGGAAGGGCCATGAAGGCCACTGAGTCCAACCCCCTGCTGTTGCAGGGCACCAATGGGCATGAGCATCTGAATAGGAGAGATGTCAGGATAAATCATGTCCTGGCTTCCCAAGTCTCCTCTCCTCCTTGTCCCCTGAAACTCCCTTCCTCTCCCACTCCAAGGCTGCTTTCCCAACCTCAGAGAGCAGAGAGTAGCCTGTGCAATTCTTCCAGAGGGGATGAGGAAGGAGGGCAGAGTTGTGTTTTGCTGCTCCAAGATCAGAGCTATCATAGGGCTCCTCAGATGATGGTTAAGGGCCAGAGATCATTTCCCCAGGATGCACAGTGGAAAAACAAAGGGGAAGACATTTCCTTTATTTACAGTACGAACTCTGGTATACCTACTCAAAAGAAAGTGGCAATAATTTTAGTGAGGCTTAATTCCACGAAGCCACAATTCCAGACTCATTTAGGCAGGGAAAGGTCCTCGCTTCCCAGCCTTCCTCAGTTTGGCTATACTCTACGTGGGTATAGAATTGAGCCTTAGATACTAGAAGAGCAGTCCTATAGCCACATTCCTGAGAGTAAGTCACATTGGACTCACTGAGGCTTACATTATAGTAGACTAGTATAGTAACAGTAAACCGCTGCAGTAAACAGTTATATTTGCAGGATCATCGTCACCTGCAGTGTTTATTTACCATGTTAACGAAATGGTAGAGAAGGATTAGACAGCAGCAGAAAATTATAGGGAGAAAATAATTCTTTATATAAATATAGCTCTGCAGAGTTTTAGAGATAGAAAGGTCAATATGATAAAAGGAATGTGAGAATAATATTACTTGCATATACTTCTGAATACAATGGTTAATAGAGTAGTACATAATAAACACCTCGGCCTTCATTCAAAGTATGTAGTGCTTACATCCTGCAAATTTAAGTGCACTTAAGCACTACTAACTTCGTCTGGCCTGAGATCATCAGCAAAGGAGCGGTTATTACATAGCTCTACTAGTGCTCAGAATCTATACTCTACCAACAGTGTTTTCTTCTTTCTTTAATTTCCCTCCAAGTTTTTGGTTATAAAGGTGAAGGTCTGCTACTTGCTCTCCAAGTTTTGCAGAGTACCTAGGGGAAAAAAGGAAATACACCCTGACCTTATGGATTAAGAGTATATTAAAGAGACCCCCAAAGCATCAGCCTGAAAGAGAGATTGCAGATTCATGCATATTATGGAAGGCACTGAGAAGGAAAAGACATTTTCTGTCATGAAGAATGCTAAGGTCTGGAATTAGTAAATTTGGAATTAACTTTGAGAAATCACCAAATCAGTACTATCTGTCAGAAATACTGATTGACATAAACATGGAAAAGAAGTGCCTTATATGAGACAATGCTTTAATATAGCCATACATGTTAGCACTTTCATAATTTTCAGGAACTCTAATGTTTAAATAGGCACAAAGGAGAATGTTAAAGTCTTTAGTCAACGCTGAAATGCTACCTTATTTTCCAGAACAAACTATGACAAAAAATACCTGGAATTTTCCTGCTGGGTTCCCTAAAATCTTATGAATAACCAGTAACTGTCAACCGATGCTTAGTCCTTCATTGTGGTATATATGTTTGATCAACACCAAGCTCTTCAGATAACAAGCGGATGGATTCACAGTATCTCATTCCACACAAGCTAGTTGTGCGTACATTCAGATTGGTCCTGTGTGTGACAAGATCATAAGCAAACCCAGATTCAAAGGAAGTCTTTTGAACCTGGAGATGTGTTGAGAGCCCTCTCCAACATGGGAGCCTCACAGAGGCCTAGAACTGACCTCATCTTCAGCCAGCACAATCATTTACTATGCTGGCTAGGAATGATGGTGGCTATGTTTACCCAATCACAAGGCCATGATACATAGGGCAGTGACACCACCAATAATATGAATTACATTGCACCAGCATAAACTACCTTTAGTGTTATGATGGGTTTTCCAGGGAAGCCTGGCACAGCAGCAAACAGTATCTGCATTGTACTCAATCTCATTTATGCTAGCACAATCTAATTTAGATCTGAGGGTGAGGAACTTGTGTCTGACACCCCTGTCGTGGTCAGATCACTTCCTCGTGAGGATTGAGCTCGAGAGCGGCCTTTCCTTCTGTAAGGGTGCGGACCCGATTGTGCTGGTCAGCCCCCGGAGCCGGATGGATCCGGATGGATTCCTGAAGGACCTGGGGAAATTCCCAGTTGATAAGGCTGGTGCGCCTGTCCATGCCTTGGTCGAACTGTGGAATGGGGAGATGACCAGGGCTATTGACACGATTGCTCCTAAGTGTCCTCTCCCGCCTGGCAGAGCCCATTCATCCCCCTGGTATACATCTGAGCTACGGGCGAAGAAGCGAATTGGGAGACATCTAGAGCGTAGGTGGAGGAAATCATGGGATGAATCTGACCGAACACACTTAAGAGCCCATTATCGGGCCTAAGCTGTGGCGGTGAGGGCAGCAAAGAAGAAATTCTTCTCCGCTTCCATTGCCTCCTCACAATGCCGTTCGGCAGAGCTCTTTCGGGTGGTACAGGGGCTGGTTCATCCAGGCCCAAAAAAAGATCTTGTGCTACCCTTGACGGCCCACTGTGACAACTTCACCAAGCATTTCAAGGAGAAAACAGCTCAGATTCGTCACGAGCTGGACTCCACTAGTGACTCAGAACCTTCGGGGGAGGTGCCAATGTTGCCGTCTGGTCCACAATTGATGGATGAATTTCAGTTGCTGTGGCCTGATGATGTGGACAAAGTGCTTGGACAAGTACATCCTACCACCTGCTTACTGGACCCTTACCCATCTTGGCTACTCAAGAAAGCCAAGGACGGGATTGGCACCTGGATCCTGAAGGTTGTCAACGCCTCTCTAAGGGACGGCCTTCCCCCAGACCTCTCAGTGGCTTTCGATACCATCGACCATGGTATCCTTCTGGATAGGCTGGCACACTAGATACTACCTATTGTAACTATGGAGCTGGAACTCAATGACTTTTGACTGAAAGAGCATGGGGGGCACTAACAAGAGTCAACCAATGAAAACAGAATGGACGATTGTGTGTCTCTAGGTGGCCATCACATTCTCCAAACAATAAGACTCGTAGGGTCTGTGTTAAGGCTAACATAGCATTTGAGAGTACCCTGTCTGGGGCTGGGACATGGTTGCAGGATGCAAGGCAGAGGCACCACCACCAGGGCAAAACAGAACCCAGGGTAAAACAGAATACAAAGTCCAATAGCAAAGTTCAATAGCAAGTCTAAGTCATTGTGACAGAACAAGCCAAGGTCAGGATCCAGAAGTATGTATCAGGGCAAGACAAAGGCATCATCATGAACAAGCCAAAGGCTGAGAACCAGCAAGACAAACAGAGGTGCAGGTTTCTTGAAGCAGGATAACCGGGCAGGATTTGGGAGCGATGAAGGTGTGGCAAGGAAGACAAGGTAGTGAAACAGCAGGGTAAGGTAGGATACACAGCAAGGATTAGGCAAGGTACAGGAACTGACCCACAGCTAGCAGGAAGACCTGCATTGCTAAGGTGATACAGCAAGGTGGGACAGGACAAGAATCAGATCAGGCAAGGTGCAGAAGTTGTATATGGCAAGGCAGGACACAGCAGGAACCAGAGACAAGTGCAGGAGCTGAACCACACCGGAACTAACAGAAAAACCTGCTTTGCTGAGGTAAGACAAGCAAGATGCAGGCACTACAACAAACAGGAAGAACTGGAGCAAAGGGGTTGCTCTTAGATAGCTCTTCTGCCAGAGCTCCCAGCTGTCACTCATCAGAAGGCTGAAAGCTACAGCAGGGCCTGGGACCAATCTTGTGAATACTGAAGTGGGCATTCTGGTTCTGGCCACCAGATGGAGCCTCAGAGCAGCCCAGATCCTGACACAGCCCAGCCTAATGGCACAGTGATCTATAAGGGAAAGCAGGGGAAATTCAGAGGGTTCACAGCTTCAGTATTACTGAAAAACCTGGAGGTGGGTAGGGCCAAACAATCATCTTCTCCCTCTTCCTGCTCCCCCCCCCCACTCTCTAATCTCACACTGGCATTTTTCCCCCCCGATTTATATCCTGCCTTTTTCCTACAAAGGGCTCAAGGCAGCTTACATCTCCTCCTCCATCTTATCCCCACAACAACCACCCTGTGAGGTAGGTTGGGCTGAGAGTCTGTGACTGGCCCAAAGTCACCCAGTTGGCTGCATGGCTGAGCGGGGACTAGAACCCAGATCGCCCGAGTCCCAGTCCCATGCTCTTAACCACTACACCGCACTGGCTCTCACATTTTCAACTTGCAATCAATGACCATCATTCAGATCATGGCTCGCAACTGCAGGCCTTTATGCTCTACACACAGATGCCTGGGAGAGTGGATACACAATACATGAGCCATTGTAGGGCAGAGGTACACAACAGCATCCTTCCTGCTCTTGTGCTGAGTCTTCTTAATAGAGCCTCTCTCTACCAACTTCCTTCTCTTTCTAACATCGCCCTGCATCCCTACCTATTTCTCCCCATGAAGTAGGGGCTTCCAGAGGTGCAGTAGATTGCTTTTAGCAGTCTAAATCACTCAGTTGCACAGGGCTGTTGAAATTAGGCCAAAGGGCATAGGCAGCCCTAGAACTGATGGTTGTTCACCCCTATCTGGTCTGACTATTTCCTCACCAAGTCACTACAGCCCTTATGCCTAGTTCTGAACTACACTGCATGATTGAAAAAGCCCTTAAAGAGCAATGGATCACTGGTCTCTAAACAACTAAGCATCTGCCTTCCACTGAAACTGAGTAGCAAAACCCAGATCAAACTATAAAGATTTTATAGACGTTAAGAACCATGTGAGGTCTGAAAGTTAGCATTTGGCCCGCAGGAAGCCCATCCAGCCCAAACATTCCATACAAAACAGCATGGACATTCTCAGCACTTTGACAGATGCATATAATTGTCAAGGTGCAGAGTACATGGAGCTGAGGTAAGTAATGGGAGAATTTCCCTTCTG
Source organism: Varanus komodoensis (assembly GCF_004798865.1). Taxonomy (NCBI): domain Eukaryota; kingdom Metazoa; phylum Chordata; class Lepidosauria; order Squamata; family Varanidae; genus Varanus; species Varanus komodoensis. Next base: position 6,392,058 of record NW_025336479.1, on the reverse strand, counting down.
GCATAACTTCACTGAAGTCCTCCCATGATATGGATGTGAGCTTGTTAATTCTCTATAATATACTTTACTTCCAAGCCTATTATGTTTAAAGACGATAAAACATTCCCTTCCCAAAATTGCCATGGAGAGGCAACACATAAGAAAATGCAGAGAACCAACAACCCAGCTTGGTTGGGAAACTTAGAAAGAAATTGAGCCCGAGATTCAGTCTGGCCCTCCAAGCTTCCCCAAATGTCTATGTGCCTTTCTGATAGCCATTCCCTTCTCCCCAGCCACAAAGAGTTTGGTCATTTCCTGACTTTTGTGCAATGCCTCCCACCCAAGAGGCTAAAATGTCTCTCCTCTGGTTTAGCCACTGAAAGCAATCCTAAGAGCTGTGAGCGACAACATGCTGGATTTTTGTTGCTGCCCTATTTTGGTCCCACCCCTTTGCCTGCACACCATTAGAATGCAGGCCCTTGAGTGTCCCTGAAATTGCATGAAGCCCTTGGGATGAAAGAAGTTCCCCACCCCTGTCTGAGCAGCCCTCAACCATACTTGCAGAGGCGCTTCATTCTGAGGTACTCCATGGCAAACGCAGCTCCACCTCCTGGCAGATCCATCACTTTAATTGGCTGTGGGACCCGCACAGTGTTGGTTTCCTGAATGGCTCGTAAACTTGCCATCTCCCCCTCAAACATTGTCCTAGCCTGGTCAGAAAGAAGAACAGGGCTGAATACAACCGTTCCTTAAGCTGCACATTTGGCTGTCGCAGGAGAGCTTTTTTTTGTCATTGTAAGGAATTAATATATGGAGGAAAAATGTAAAGACAGCAAATTTTAATAAAGTTTCAGTGGAAATGTTAGGCAGTCACATTTATTTAGATTTGTAAACTAGCCTATCCTTGAAAGCTGGGATTTGCACACACACTCAAAATGCTGGAATGGAATTTACCAATAGGTAACAAATAAAGAATAACAAGGGCCCTGCATGTAATTCACTAATGTAGGGCCCACTGATAGCAGTATTGCCAATTTGTCCTGTGTACAACATTAGAAAACTCTTTTAGCATAATCAGATTAATTAATAATTCTCTGGAATAGATCTGTTTATGCACAGATAAACTATGGGAAGATAAATCAGAATAATTTCTAAGGCATAGGCTTGCTTTACTTGAATTCACATGTTAGTCAACAAGAGCATGGGAGAAAGAACTACTGACTACGGTGTGACAAACCAGGAATTAAATACAGATTACCACAGGTAATCCACTGTTTGTATATTTTGGTTTGATTGCACACTATTAAATATCTGGAAGCAAAAAGGGATTGTACTGTAAGATTTCAAGTGTTCTCAACACTGAGTCAGGAGATGACCTAACTGGATCCTTATTCCAAGTCCTTAAACTTTTTTTTTAAACAGGCTTTAATTATTGGTTTTACTGAGAGCTTTAGCTATAGGATGCCTCCTAAACTGAAATCATCATCTTAGAATCACTGTAAAGCTATTTCTCTCTAGATTTCACACGTAACAAGAGAAAACCAGTCGTCTATCGTCAAGCGATCTCAGAACAATATTAAAGGTCCCCGGACCTCGCCCACCACAACATATAAATCGAGGACAATCCCACACCGGATTCAGCTTGCCAAAGGGGAGCAGCCACCCGCCCACCCGTCTTCCCGAATGCAGCCATATTAGTAACTACAGAATTGTCAATGTCGTCGATAACCTGAGGCTTGCTGTTGATTTTAACAAACACCCGCCCGTGATCGGTTTCATAGCTCTGCCCTTGGCTTATGCACCCGCCTCCCGAGCTCCCAAATGCCTTCAAAACCGTAGTTTTCAATTCGGTTTTCAGCAGCTTTTCCATGGCGCTTAAATGCTGCCTGTTGTTGTCGCTATTGTTGTTGTTGTCGTATGATTCCCTCTTCGGCCTCCAAATACTGCAAGCGGAGTCCTTCTCTTGCTTTATTCTCTTTGCGGCAAAATGCAAACTGACGCACAGCAAGCAAAATGAGCGCGGGGGCTGCGCCTTTTAATAGCCAGTAGAAAAAGCCGATCAGCTCCTAATTTTGCAAAATAGCCAAAAGGCTTAATTATGCTAAGAATAAATTAGGAACATGTAATCTGTTGCAAACAAACGTGGTTGCTGGGTATATCTTGGGGGCCTTCCGAGGCTGCCCCGATAGCTGTTGTATTTGTTACGGATTTTTTACTTTGGACTCTTTCCCCCCGCCCCACCCCCCCTTCTGTGCCCACGTGAGTGCTAAATAAATAACATCTTAAAGGAATCCAGTAGGGGGAGCGCTCCTCAATTAAACCGCCGATCCAAGGTTTACAGAAAAGCAGGCTTCGGGGGAGGGGGGTGTTACACAGCTATTACATTTTAAAGAATTAAATGGAAAAGACAGCCTTTAAACGCTGTTTTAAAGCAAAGTGTAAATCATCGTTTGCATTTTCTGCATCTAATCCTTTAAGCTTTAGTTTCATTGGGTGTCTATTTTAAATGGCTCCGTTCGGTTTCTTCTGCTGCGATATTCACTG
>NW_025336479.1:6243031-6389435 GCF_004798865.1 Varanus komodoensis | reverse complement strand
CAGAAGGCTGGACAGCTGAGTGTCTGTACTTGAGTAAATGCAGTGAAGTATACATCTGATCGTTATTTCCACAATAGACATCTCAAGCTATCCCATTTATGTTTCATAACAAAGGAAGAGTTGCAGAAGCAGCAAGGTAGAATAGAATCATCCGTACAGTATGGATGGACTAATGCATACACGGCTTACCATTTTTCTTCCACACTGTATTTTTCCATCTGCTGTGGCTCCTCATCCATTTCCAAGCCAATTCAAAGTGCTGGTGCTAACCTTTCAGGTTCTAAATGGCTTAAGGCCAGATTACTTGAAGGATCAGCTCCTCCCATATATACCTGCCTTGACCCTAAGATCATCTTCAGAGACCCTTCTCCAGGAGCTCCTGCCAAATGAACTGAGGTGAAGGTCAACTGAAAAGATGGCTTCTTCCGATGTGGAAGGAGATCTTCAGAGAGGCTCACATGGCACCTACACCATTGCTTGTTTGGCACCAGGTGAACACTGTTTTCCTGGGTATTTGAGTCTTTCAAGGCACAATCAAAATACACATAGCCCTCTGAACTCAGAGGACTACAGGCATCCTATGAAGGTCAGGATAATCACAGACATGAAAATGAACTCTCTCCAACTTCCTTTTTCACTAGATGATGATTTTGACTGTCTAGCTGAGGTGCCTTAGCTGAGTATTTTGCGGCACTGACAGAATACTTCAGTGCCAATCTCTTCCCCAACTTGCCTCCCAGAATGCCCCCAAATCCCACCTCTGAGGTTACTCTTGAGATCTTGGAAACAACCAGTTCATTATTTCCATGCCAGCTGTATGTGAGTTGGGGGGGGGGGGAGGTGGTCTCCAAGCTTGGAGAGAGTTTATGAGGTCAGAGCTAGGACTCTGAAAAATCATCTGGATACTGTCTAGTGGCCATAGGTTTGCACCACCAGTTTTTCTTTTTAAATATGTTACTGCATTTATTACAATTAGTAAATTTTACTTTTCATTTTGGTTCTATACAATAGTTTTAAATTGCCTTCCAGAGGGACTGCAGCTGTCAGTGGTGACCATCACTGCTGGCTCCAGGTTTCTGAGGGCCCTGGAGCAAGACACCTATGATGGGCCCTCCCTCAGCAAGTCAGTCTTCTCACTCCCATTAACATCACCTGTCCTTGCTCTCCATTCCCTTTTTCATCCTTGCAGCCACTTCTTGCTGGACAAGCAGGCAGCCAGGGAGCTCACAGACACTGGCACCCCGAGCTTCTCCTCAACATCACTATTATCACAGAGTACAATGGAGAAAAAGAGCAGCAAGACTAGGGAGCTATTGGCAATGGATTCCTGCTGGTGTGTGGGCCTTTGGCAAGTGCCCAGCCATGCCTACTCTTGACACTAGCACTGGTGGCCACATCAGTGATGTATCATTGAATTACTGCAATATTATCCCTGAGTGCAGCACTTGCCATTTCTCTAATGGAGGCAGGGGAACCCACTTGGAACCAGTAAAGGTGAAACTTGATCTGTGTCCCTTGTAGCCTCAGCCATTCAGAATCAGGCCTGCTCCTGTCTGTGTATCTACTTGTCTATTCATGGCCGTGCTACAATGTGCTGGAATGTGAGGAGAATGTGATGGAACATTAAACGTGATGGAACATTGGAAAATTGGCTGGATAAAGGAAGATAGAAGAGTTACATAGCATCGTCCTGCATTTGCCAACAAAGGTCCAGGGGATGTGAACAGAATTTGTATGGCTCTGTTGAACATCTCTTGCAGTACTGCTGCCCTCCAGTGGCCTGCTGAAACAGGAATTCTGGAAAAATGATGTAGCTATTAATATGGATATGAGTTGTTTCCATGACCTAGTAATAAGCATTTTTATGTGGGTTGCTGGAAACTATGTGTCAGCCAGAAGAATTCTGACAGCATCATTTTTGAAACATTAAAAATGTTTTTGTGTAATAACAGAATTTTATAGCAGGAGAGAAGCAGCTGTGGCCCTCCAAATATAGGACTTCAACTACAATAGCTAGAGATGATTGAAGTTGTAGTCCAACAATATCTGGAGGGACACAGGATCTCTACTCCTATTCTAAAGTCTTGTGTTTGAAAAGTAAAATGAAGATGATTAGAAGCAAAAGAGAACTGAATTTTGTATCTTTAATATGTGTATGAAAGAAGAGAGAATTAAAATGCAGAAGAACACACAGGGAAGAAATATGTATAAAAATAATAGCTATGGGTCTTGCAGTGTCTAAAAACTGTCTACAAATGATGAAAGGTACAGAACACTGTGCTCCTTCGTTTCTGGTCACCTGCGATTCCTTTAGGTTCTCTGGAGGAGGAACCTTACTTGTTTACCTTTCCCCCTTTTAAAATGTTGAAATTGACTCCAACAGTGTCTTCTTAAATGGACAGTCAACAGTGCTGTGCATAATCCAGCTATGCAAAGAAGTGGTTGCTTAATTCATTATTGACACAAGAGCTGCCCAGTCAATGCTAATAAATTTCTTCTCTGAACTGGAAGCACAGTTCCCACATCCCTGCAACTTGGAAGAAATTTGTATGTGTTGCTTGATAAGTGATGGGGCTTTTACAATAGACTCACCCCTAAATTTATCTTCACACTGGTATAACTGACTGGTAAAAAAGTTCCGAAGAGCCATTACTGAGGAACCAGTCCCTAAGGATCTGTTACTAGTGAAAGTACACCACAGTGGGTGACATTTTTCTCCTGTGCTCCTATTCTCTTGACAGCTCTTCTTTTCCATGCATCAAGCTGTCAGGAAAGGACAATCCCTTTTGCCAGGGATCCCTGGTTCAATCCATAGCATAATCAGGGAAGGTTATGGAAGAATCCTGCCTGAAATCCTACGCAGCCACAGCCATTCAACACCAACACTACTGGGCCCAATTCATAGACTGGGTTCCAAAAAGATGATAACACAGGGTTGACTGTGGATTGTGTACAGGCTATCTTTGAAAATGTAGGTTGCTGCACTAACAAGCCATGGCTTGTTAACCATGAACAATCCATGAAGAGAACCCATAGTTTGTTTTTGGGTTGTGAGCTGTATATTGTTCACCAAGGCTTGCTACCTCAGCTAAGTCCAGAAACAAGATAACCCACATTTCAAGAACTACCCATGATTCAATGGCAACCCACATCCAACCCATACTCAACTATTGAATATGAGCTATAATGTTCTGTGAATCCAGCATCCTATGTTTCAGTATAAGGCACTTTCATGCTCCATTTTACTAGGGATCTCATTATTTCCATCAAAAGCGTTGCTTGAGTTCCTCTCCCAGCTGATGGGTCCTGGTCAAAGCCATTGCTACAAAGGTAGAGTTCATAACCTTCCCACATTTTGTTTGGAAGTGTTTTGCTGACTGGACTGTGGAGGCAATCCGTGACCTGGGAACAGAGACATGTACAGATGTTCAGTCATTTCTTTATTGTTTGATGTGGTCAAACCTGGTCTAATTTACCCTTAATTGCTAATCTTATGAGCTTATGCATATGAATTGTGGCAATGAGCTCTAGCTTAGAGAGTGATTATGGAATCATTGGCCCAGAAGCTGTCCCAGGTCTAAAGACATAAAACTGAAATAAGTCACATCTGGTTTTGTCAGTACAGTAAACAATAGTAATTCCTGGTTTGGTTAACTAATTGAATTTGGAAGATAGCATCAGATATATCATGGAAAGAGATATAAAAGCAATATCCCTTTAGATAAAGCAAATATATACAGATACTGATTATCCCTGTGACCTTCATCCACCACTATCCAAAAGTAATGCTAATATTGCAATAGGTTTGCTAAATCCAAAGCCTCTATATAACAATGATTATCCAATATCCTCTATAGGTTAAGGTTTCATTACAAAGCAGATTAGATGGAATACCAAAAATATAGAAAAAGAGTAGGAGTTGAAGAGGGAGTTTGCTAAATTGCTTATAGCAGTAGTTGGTTTAGAAAGTGAAGTGGCGAAGGTGGAGGATAAAGAGATGAAGGAAGGGTGATGGCTGGCTGGCAGAAATCCCTACAGATTTCAAAGAGACTGACTGGAGCAAGAAAGAACAGAAACAGGAGGGGGTTGGACCCAATGGTCTCCATGGCCCCTTCCAACTCTACTATTCTATAATTCTATGAAAAGGGACAAACATATGTAGCTGGAGGAAGGGAGTTTGAGCAGGTCATGGATGTAGATACCCACTGTAGCCTTGAGAAAGGAAAATACTGATAACTACACGGCAACTGCTTTCCTGGTTCATTTTTCCAAGCTGATTTGATAATGTTTGGGTCTAGATACCCCATGAACACGAGCAATAACATAACATCTATTTAATTCTTTTTCATATATTGAGCTTGTCTGCTATTGCATATCCCTAAGGTTTTAAAGACACAGAACAAAGAAGTTATACGCACACAAATACAGAGCCCGCCCAAGACTTACCCTGCCCATTTTATTAGAAATAACACAAAAGGGGAAAAGGATAGAGAGGATACAGGAAAATAAACAAATTTTACTCTTTATATGTTACATCATACATAAGGAGGGGGTTGGGGGGGTTAAAGACAGTGATATCTGATGAAGAATCTGGAGAAAAGATGGGGGAAATGGCCCATTCCATAGGCTTCAGGTGTTATTGTTGCTCTAGCTATTCCAACCATTGGCCGTTGAAAGTTGTGTGATGACTGTAGATGTTACATACACATCCTGCAGAAGAATGTTTCCTAGCAATCAAGGCACATAGTAGCTGATAGCATCAGACCCTGGGTTTTCCTGGAGGCAAGGGTGACTGACAACATCCCTGGGAAAACACTTATAGGTAGTATGCAGTGGTTTAAACTGCTGTGCTACTGGGCTGGTTGATCAAAAGGTCGCCGGTTCGAATCTGCACAACGGGGTGAGTTCCTGTTGCTCCGTCCCAGCTCCTGCCAGCCTTGCAGTTCGAAAGCATGCAAATGCAAGTAAATTAAAAAGTACCACTTCGGTGGGCAGGTAACAGCGTTTCGTGCACTTTGGTGTTTATTCATGCCGGCCACGTGACCACAGAGACTGTCTGCGGGCAAACGCTGGCTCCCTCGGCTAGGAAATGGAGATGAGCACCGCCCCCTACAGTCAGGCATGACTGGACTTAACGTCAAGGGGAAACCTTTACCTTTACCCTCTCCTCAAGCCTTAAATATTACTTCTACCATGACATGGTACTATTGGATCTCGATACTGCCTGTCCTGTTTAGTCATCCAAAACTTGCTGCTCATGTGTTTGTTCATTCATTCTATTTTATAGCATCTTTCAGTATAAAATAGGGCTCCCACCCTAAACAACAATTACAAAAAAAAAAAAATAAAACAAAAAGGCAAGAATATCAGCAGCAATCATAGACAGAAGAAACACTCTTCTGCAAATTGTCTCTTAATAAGATTGTTTTCAGTTGGTGCTTCCAGACACAAGAGGGGAACCAGCTGAATTACACATCGGAGTGCTCATAGGCTCAGCTTCACCAATGAGAAGCTCATTTGGACAAGGGGAAGTCTTGCACCCATCCTGCTTGAGGGATCCTGTGTACAACTGGTTTGCCATCATGTGAGCAGAGCACTGGACTAGATGCACTACTGGTCTATCCACCATGGTTTTATTTGTGTACTGTCTTATGTATCTACCACCTAAAGCTCAGATGTGGTGGAACATGGAGCAGGACTTCCTCTGAAGTCCAAAGATGCAGACAATCTTATATGGCTGTAGTCAGTCCTCTAGTTATCCAAGTTCTAAACCATATAGTTTTAAAGGCAATATCAGAACTGGATCCAAAAACAAATCAGAAGTCAATTAGTATTGTAAAACTATAATGCAAAAATACTATTGTAATAACAGTGATGTCCAAATGTTAGGGTTCTACCAGTAGTTTAGCAATGCATTTTGCACTAGCTAAAGTTTCTGGATACTCTCATTTAGTATATTGCAGCAGTCTAATCTAGATAGTTAAGGCCTAGGTAGACAGGATGCTAAATGTATGTCTGCTGCTGAAATGGCAGCTAAATCCCTTCTCTGTCATGTAAAGTCTAACTTCCTGTTCTACGACAGTATTACATTTCACCCACATTATTGGTTGTTGTGGGCAGGATAGTATAGAACACCATGATATCACAATACAATCCCACGCCCCCCCCCAAACCCTTCCTGCATAAAGAAATATGTCGGACAAGGATTCAGCCTGTACCCAGTCATTATGTTGTTAATTTTAAGAATGGTGGGGGGGGGGTCCTTCCACAAAAAAAAAAAAAAGGTCTTATTTCTTCAGCTGCAACCTGAAGCATTACAATCCAGGAAAAGTGTTACCACTTGATTTTACTCAATACATAATTAACATTCCTGCTGGATCAGACCAAGTTTCATCTAGTAATTTACTCAGGGGCACACTGGCTTAAGCATAGACACATGCTTTGTAGAAGAATGTGCAAAAACCTCAGATCTAATAATTGTTTGAGACAGGCTAATGAATCTGGCTTAGTAACTGGGAACTGAGAAGTCACAAACTGGTCAGAATATTTTTTGGATCCAACATGCATACCACTGCACCATTCTTAATTTGCAGTAAAACCTCACCTGACCTCTCTGATTGCTTATTTTCTGATGGCTTTGTTGTGGAGGAATTCACATTTGACATGTTCTAGGCCTGGTGTTTGTAGTGCAAGTCTATTATGAGATTAGTGAAGTGGAAAGGAGTATAAAAATAGCATTAAGTAGAAGAAAGATCACATGGTGTGTCCGCCCCCTCCCCCTACACTGGGCTTCCATTATTTCTTGCAGCAATTAAGAGGAAGAGTGGCCCCATCCTCTCTCTCCTTTTTTCCAGTGCTAAGTCAGTGATGACAGAGTGTTTACAATGGCGAAGTATTCTTGTGCAGTGACCATGCTGGGCACTAGCAGGCTCTTTAATCTGGCAAAGAAAGGTACCATGAAAACCTGCAAAGGGGAAAAAGTTCTGCTCAGTCCCATCTTTTAGAACAAACAGTCAGGAGTCATATACTTTGTTACATGTAGATTAGAAGATTTTCTAATGAACAGGTACAACCGAATGAGCTGAAAGGCTGGAAGAAATGAAATAACTGTGGTACTAAGAATTATGTAGTGCAGGGCCACTGCAGTATAATGCTTAGAGAACTGAAGTGGGGCTTGAGAAATCTGGGTTCTACTTCTCACTGGGCCATGATGTGAACTGGGTGACTTTGGGCTGGTCACTGACTCTCAACCTAAGCTACCTCACAGTGTTGTTGTGAGGGTAAAATGGAGAACAGAGGAAAGGGCCATGTAAATTGCACAGGGTTCCTTCTGAGAGAGAGAGAGAGAGAGAGAGAGAGAGAGAGAGAGAGAGAGAGAGAGAACAAGTAGAATATAAAATGTAATAAATAAATCAACAAATAAATAAAATTTGCCTGCTGATGGAAGGATAGCAGTCATGGAGTTAAGCTGGCCTCTCTTGACAATAAGTTCCTGAGTCTGGAAGCAACTACTAAGAAAGGCTAAGTTCCTGCTGAATGTGTCTACACACAGGGCTATCCATGTGCTTGAAATCAGGCTGACTATTCCTACTGGGTACTTTGCGCACTGGGTATTTATTAATTTCCTTTTGCCCAGGCTATCTCAGTCTTTGTCCAAGGACAATATGATTTATGTATATTTAAATATTTCAGTGACTTGTTATAGTATTTGGAGCTCCTTAATGTGGACCATAAGTGCTGGACAGAATGCTGGACTAGTTGGATCCTTGGCCTGATCCAGCAGGGCTCTTATGATTTGTTTGCATGTGTGTGGACAGAGACAGTCCCACCAGCAAAGAAAACCCTGTTATCTGACGTAACATTTCAAATGCAATCGCTTCTTCCCCACACCCATATACAAATGTTTATTTTCCCAAGTGCCTTGTCTTCATCAGTGTTATTCTGTGAAAATAGCATACGTCTGATAGTCTACATTTTGATTGCTCCATTTGCCACTTGGACATGCATCCCTGGCTCAATGCTAGAGCTCCTGCTTTGCATGCAGAAGGCCCCGGGTTCAAGCCTCGTCCTCTCTAGGTGGGGCTGGAAAAATTCCTGTCTGAAACCCTGGAGGGCCATGGCTGCCAGTCAGTGTCTATGATACCAGGCTAGGTGGACCATTAGCCTGACTCAGTATAAGGAACCTTTCTGTTTTCCTATAAGAAGCTTTCTTCACTACCAACTTGCAACACAATGCCGGCTTCTGTCATTCTTTGCAGTTATGTATACATGCGGAAGGCTAAGAAAATGGGGTATGATTAGCTTATGCCATGTATTTCCACAATAATTGCACTCTGTTCCAACAAGCCAAGGAAAGGGAGAGCCATGCTATGCATGATACCTCTAACAACAAGACTAGCGTAAACAAGCTGGCACAAACACCACTCTTGACATCACACAGGTATTGGCAAATAATCCACGGGGCACACTTCCAGACAAGGATTTTATTGTGTTATCACTGACCACACACTGCAATTAACCCGCCATACAGTTCTGTGCCATCCATTCACCAGGGAGGCTGGACCTTCTTCTTCCTTAGAAGTGTTTAAAAGAAGACAAATAGTGGATTTCCAATATATTAAAGATCAAAGTACTCCTTATTTTTGGAGCCTTGATGGGCAGCCATACTTCCAACAAATACTCTGCTTAATATTTGCAGTACAGAGACTTTGTGGAATGGATGGTACTACAGGCAATCACCGTGTTATGAACAAGTTCTGTTTCTGAGAAAACTGAATTTTGTCTTTCAGTTGAATTTGTATGTAAGTTGGTGTATGTGTTGTTGACCCTCCACAATCGCAGGGGTCAGGGCACAGGACTTCCATGAAAGTGGAAAAACTGTGACTATCTCTACCCCTCCCTCACAACTCACCAGCACCTACGCTTTACAACAAGTAAATACCAGAGAGATGTCACTCTCCAGATGGGCATGGCAGGAATGCCTGCATTGGAGGCCTTCCTCTCCCTCCCCTTTCACTTCCTCTCCCTCTGTGGTGATGCTTTGGAGGCCTTCCCTCCCTCCCCTTTCAATTCCTCTCACTCTATGATAAGGACAATTTTCAGAAAGCACTTTATGACTTCTCTCTGGCCCCTAACAGCACTTTACAACTTCTATTTTGGGCAGAGGTCAAACGTGGTTAACTGAAAACGTGGTACCTGAGCCAGTGGATACGGGGGTTCTGTTGCATTTGATGTCTATTTAAATATCCATCATTATTCTACCCCACTTCAAAGAACCCTACCAACACCATCTGTTATAACCAGTCTGAGGCTATTCTAACTGAAATGCTGCATGGATTAGGTCTTATTTCTCTGTCTTCTTCTCGGCTCCCCTCTTTCAGAGGCCACTGCTGCCTATGCATATACATCCATACACCTTTGCTACAGTGGAATACATTTTTTCATGAGTGAACCTTCCTTATGAGACAAATGGACTTTGACATTTGTTAGCAAAAATGTGTCAGCTGTAAAGAATTACCCAAAGGTCTGTTTACATAGTATGTGGCAGGTCCGGCAAAGAAATATGTATTCTATGAAAACACAGAAAAGACTAAAAGAAGGTTTCCTATCCAAAGGCTAATATACTATTTAGAATGCCTTTTCCATCACAGTTCTGTCCTGTTCCTGAACTTTCAACCAATAACATTAATTATCATGGAGGTTCTGACAATATAGCCACCCATTTGCCCTTCAGTTGGTGATGTTCGACTCCTTCCATAAAGACTGGAAAACCTTATTCCCACTGGTTGGTGCTATATACTTTCCCCAGCATGAGAAAAAATGAACACCAGCCTGGTCTGCATGGTTACTGCCCACCCCCAGTGGTTTGCTGTGGCATGCAAACCAGGTCTGTGTTCATCTTCCTACATGATTACTCACAGCAATTACCCATGGCAGGCTCTTAGTGTCTCAACCTGGTATGATTTCTATAGAGTGGCTTGCCTTTCCACATGCAAACCACCCTGAGAGCCCATGGCTTGTTGTTGGGCTATTCAGGGTGACTTGTTTTCAGGGTACTTGTGACATTTGAACTTAGAAAGGAAATGTCAAGTATGGGTTGCTCAGAATGGCCACAGGGCCACCCAGCAAGAGCAGCATAAACTTCTGTTTCTCACTCTCATTAGTGCTGCTGTTATTCTTCCTCATTCCTCCTTAGGGTCCTCCACCCAGGGCTCCTAAAAATCAAGAGGAAAGAACACTGGAAAGTGTCACAAATGTGTTCTCACCCTTTTTAATTATTAGGTTTTGCACAATTGTGCACATTTGAATGTCCACTGCTATGAAATTTGCTTAATTTCCCTTATCTGCTTTACTGCTCTGCCATGAAATTTGTGTGTACTTATTGATCCCACTCATCTCCCTTAAAATCTTTACCTCCCAACTCCCTTCCCTGCCTTGAAATGTGCTTGTCTTTTCTTTGAAATTTGCATATCTTTTTCTATCCCTGGCACTGTTCTTTAACCCGTATATACACACATATGGGACAGTTAATTACAGAGACCAGTGGAAGCAAGAAAGAAGAACAAAGCGAGGCGGGGAGCTGAAAGCAGCTGGCAGCTGCAGGAGGAGCTTTCCAGGGTGTGTAATTCCTAGTACATTAAACAGAACTGGAGGATGAAATTGACAAGGACATTTACAAGAGGAGAATATCGGTATGCTTGGCTAAAAAGCTGACAGGCAGTCTTGTACACATGCTCAAGACCCCAAAAATATTTTTAAACCATTTGCATGCACATTACTGCATTCATAAGCACTCAGAAGTGATTCCATTTTGTGATCTGAAGCTGGAAGAGGTAATTTCCCTCAGAAGGTCATTTGCATAAAGGGTGCTGACATAGGGACTGCAGAAACACTGATTTCTTCCACAAAGGTGCCCGGATTATGTGCCAGAAGCCACTGGCGAGACTGATGAGGGAAACAGACCACGAAGAGCTTCAGAGTGCCAGCCTGTTAGTGTAGCAAGCACATAGTCAACCCGTGGCAGCTTAGTATAGTGTGTGAACTCACCCCCTGCCATGCGCCAACACCATCTTGCTTCTCAGAAAAGATTCAAAGCAGGGTCTGCAGAGATCCAAAAAACCACTTTTCTGTTTTTTTTTCTCTACATTAAAATGTTTCAAACCTAGACTGCTTTGCCTCGCACTATAAACAATAAAACCTGCTACTGATTTGGTAAAATTGGGTAATGATACAACAGCATGGGAGCACTCTTCAGTGCTTACTAGTTACTTGGAAGAGTTTGTCATTTTGTATTGTATATTGTGTTGTGTAGTAAAATTACATCAGAGACTTTGTTTATTCTGAAACACTTTATTTTTGCCTTGTCCTGCTTAACCTGCTATTATTTTTCTAAGGAGCAAAATGCTAAATGCTCCAGTCCACCTAAGGATTCCACACTTCCTTGCAGTTCCCTCCACAGTCTCTGTGCTTCCTGAGCTTGATCTTCGATCTCCAACTGCAGTCAAAGGGCTTCAGTGCAACCATTGAGAGATGGGGGCATACAGGGACGGGGTCTCCGCTTTAACTGAATGTCTAGACTTCTCTCTCCAGACACATTCTTTCAGTTTTCCTCCCACTCTGGATTAGACTGTGTTATCATTGGTACACTGGAGCCCTTTCAAGATTAATAAAAACACAATGAAAAGTGCATTCTGTGTGCCTACGTGCTCCTGACTCTAGAGGTCACATGTTATACTTTGGGGAGGGACACATTACTGAGTAGGAACATATGTTCAGTGTATTTCTTGCACAAGTCACACATTTCTTTCAACATGTCTACTCTGTACAAACATTGTTCTTCTGCGGTATCTTTCTGTGGTGTATATATTCAGGCAGACAAATGTAATAGCACACATTACAGAGGAGAAGCAGATGCACACTATTATGTGTAACATGTACCTGCCAGAATTGTCATGGGAAGCAGCCCTTAACAGATGCCCTCTTGAAGTGGGGTAGGCAACTTGTGGGCCTTTCCATGTTGAACTCCTGTCATCCCTCTTCCTTGACTACGTTGGCTGAAGACAATGGGAATTGCAATCCAACAGCATCTGGATGGCCACAAGTTGCAGATTGCTGCTTGGATGATTCGTAAGTTGTCAGTAAATTTCTCCTTTTACCCTTTTCAAGACCCTGTCTTCAACAGGACCACTAGCTAAGGTTCTCTACATGTCTGAAAAGCCCTGACATTTTCACAACAAAAAAGACTATCAAGATCCTTGTCAGAAGCTTTGACAAAACTAGATACTCTCAAAGAATTGCACAGTACAATCCTGTACATATCTACTGAGAGATATGGGCCCCATAGAGTTCAGTGGGGTTTATTTCCAGGTAAGTGCGCATGGGTTTACAGCCCAAGTCAGGTGTTGCCAATGTGGTACCTGTGGAGACCTCCTCCAGTGCCCACTCCCCTCCCCCTTAACAAATATTTTTAGAAATCTTAGAAAATGTTTGGGCAGTTTTCTTTCTCTCCCATTTGAGCCTCTGGTCTTGCTCTTTCTCTCCACTCTATTGCTTTGCCTTGCTACTTCCACCTCCCAGCCTCTAGGTTTGGTCTTTCTCTCCTCTTCAGTTCACTTTTGACTAGACAAGCTCCAATGGCAGCCATTATATGACTAGACACATCCTTCGTGTGAGACATTTTGTGGTGGTGTCAACAGCAGTTTCTCTAATTCCCAAATGTGTCCATTGGGCCTAGGAGAATGGGAACATCCTTGATCTATTCCATTCGTTTAGTCCATTTTATTGCTGCTTTGAGGCCCGCACACAGGCATCTGACCTAAACCTTGCTGAAGATGTCATCATATCTTCCATGCCAAAGTTAGAACCAATTTAGGAAAAAGTGTGGCATTTCAGCTTAAATGCACCCCACTTAACCAGTCATATCTAGAAAGACACTGTCACCTGGCAAGTGTGCTTGTTACCTCCATTACCTTGATATCATGCATCTTGGTTGACCAAATGATTCAGCTGTACAATCATAAATATTTCTATAGACTTTCAACATTCTATGTGGTAGATAAAAGAATAGCAAAACACAACGAATAGTTGCTTCCCCTAGCTGCTGCTCTCTGTTTATATACCATATCGCTGGACAGCAGTTCAGACTTGGAGGAGAGAGGAGCCATAACAAGGCAAGCAGACTTTCCAACAAAATGTGTGTGGTTTTTTTAAGGATACAATGAAAATTACAGTCTTCTCACAAAAATCTCAGGTTAAAGAATCCAACGTTGGAAAAAATATATAATTTGCAGAAATTGACTTACTTTGCTGCAAATTTTATGAGGACCATGTTTCCCCTGCAAGCATTTATGCAGACTGAAGAAAACAATCCTGCTCCATTTATACAATGCTCACACTTTGTAAAACCCTACTCCATTTATAAAATTTATAAAATGCTCACAGTTCGATAGAATCCTACAGAAAAGACTTTCCAGAAAAGACTTTCTATAGAATCCTACAGAAAAGTTATTCCTTTCACAGGAGGGAATGTCTTCCTTGTGTACATATCTTCCCTCTATTTTCATGTCCCTGAGAGGAGAAATCCCAAATGGAAGGGGAAAAAATATTATGAAGAATCGTACACACTTACATTAAGGCCAACCAACCCAACCATTGTCAATGTCTAGGTCCAATTTGGCCATAAAGCCAGACTTAGTGGTGGCCCATGCTAGCATAGTTCAACCAGTACCCCCACCATACTGGAAATCATGCACTCCTCCAGGATCTGGTGCTGCATCTGGCTCACAATGCAAACAAAAAGGCAGCCACGGATTTCGGCCATACTGATGGTTTCATGTGAACTAAAATTCTTGGCTGCACTCCCACTCTGGACTGGAACATCCCTGTCTTGTTGCACAACAAATATCTTTGATCCAGCAGTCTCAGCAGCATCTGAATGTTTGTCCCACTTCTGCCATATCGAACAAAGCTAGTATTTGCCTTATTCTAGTGCTGGCAGGCAGCCTTGCATTCCCCAGTCTGAATCCCAACCAAGCCAGGGACGGCAAATCTAGAAATAGACATTTTTGTTTGCAAAGAAATATGTGAAACTCAAAATAACCTTTCAAAATTGGATGTAGAGTGAGCATTTGATTTCAAAGGCATCACCCTCCCAAATCCAGAGAGTGGATAGGATCAATCCACTTCTCTTTCCTTCCCAGTTCTGACTACTCCACTCACTATTGCTTACAGCAACAACTGAGATTCCAGACAATTCCTCACATAGGGCTTATCCTGGGAAAGATTCTTGTCTCCAAAAATCCAGAGAACGTGCTCTGAATGCATGCCCTGCAACTCTTGCCAACTAGGAATCAAGAAGTTGGGGGATTTGAACAAAATGTGCTTGAGTGGAAACGGGCAAAGCAGACCTGGGCATGTTGGGCTGACTGGGTATGAAGCCAGAGCAATGTGGGTCAGATAAGCTATCCTGGGACAGAGCTTAGCATAATCTCTGGTATGCAGACATCCATCACAAGGAGGAAGGAGAGCTGTCCACTGAGCTGACAAATGGCTTCTCTGTCACTAGGAAAGGTTTTCCATACAGCAAGTTCAGTTATTACCTTTGCTGATGCTACTACTAAAGACAGGCATCTCTGAGGTGAGATAGGCTAGGAAATTGGAAACTGCTGAACACAACCCTGGGTCTGTCCCTGATGGTCAGAGGATACTGGGACACAAAGCCGTTAAAAGCCATAAACTTTCACATTCACAGCACGTGTCCAAAACTATATCCTGTTTGCACTGCTGCCCCATTTCTTCACTTTCCCTTCTGCCTCCCCCTTCACATAAAAGTCAGTACATAGAGACTCTGGTGCAGCTACTCAAAACAATAGGCCAGAAAACACAATGTTCTGGAAAGCTGATTCCACACCCCAAATCTCAGCCCCAAGTATATAATGGATTCCCTGATTTTCACCAGACTGCTGAGCACAAATAAGCCCTCAGGAGAGGATCTACAGCCATAGAGGAGCAGAAAAATTCATACCGGAATTTCTTTCTGATACTACCTCCCGATTCTTTGTACTCTGGTTTCGGTGCCAGGGCACAACACTAGAATATATGAAGAAATCAGGTATAAAAGTTGCCTGTGAGCATTCAGAGTATATTGTCACTCAGACCACTGAGAGTAAAACAAGACCCCTCCATTTCTGAGGGTAGGAAAGAAGTTTTTCAAGCCACAGAATATCACTTCCCCCTGCAGGGCTGTACACTAACACCACTCCTTTTACAAATTTAGTATTGTCCACTTATGTAAAGGGGGGCTGAGCGTAACTTATTTGTTACTAATGGCTAAATCGGTTAACTATTTAGTACAGATTTCCAGTGTGGTTTTGGCAGGTCATTGAATTCAGCTAACTTTTGAAGCCACGTAACACTCTAAAGTGAATCTATTTTATACCACTTTAGCCTTTATGGTTTTCTACAGACCATCCTGGGAATTATAGTTAGGAAAGTGTGCAATGAACTACAATCCCTAAAGTTCACTGGGGGAAAAGAACCAATTAAACCAATCTAAGGGTGCAGATTTGGCACTGTTTCAATCCCCAAAAGAGAGGCTTGCCTTTCATAAACTCCTTCCTCCTACATTTTCGGTGTCTAGATAGCTGTGTTTTCCTCTAGGTGGCAGTATTTACTATCTGTTGGTTTAAAACCAATGACATATATTACAGTTCTGATACCGGATTGGTTTTGGCCTAGCTGCAACACACCTGCATTCACTGTTGGGATTTGTGCACATGGAGGGAAGGAGAAGGGCAGTAGTTGTTATGGGGGAATGAATCACAGTGCTGAGAGTTCTGTGCTAGACTCTTAGAAAGGGAATCCCTGGATTGTAACCAGCTCGAGAAAGGACCCTTTAAGCAGCACAATTCTCACGCATGCTTGCAATGAGTTGCTGAGGGCTAGTCCAAACATCCCTTGTGTTTATGGTAAGCCTGCTTGGAACATGCTTTTGGTCACAGCAGCCCTTCTAGGTCACTGACCATCATTTCTCTCACCATTACAAGATTTTCTAAGTGGGTTGAACAGCAGCCTGCAAAGTCCTAGCCTCTACTTGAGCTTAAGTATTCACATACAGAAATTGCCACTAAGCAGGCTCCAAACAGGCTCACTGCAAGCACATTAGCTCTGCTAGAGGAATCTAACTTTGAGAATGGCAGCTCAGGCCTATAGTGAGGAAACCTTATGAGCTTGCGTTCAAACTAGTCAGTATTCTGCTGTAGTGAGCATGACATGGTTGACTAGCTTGTCTGCTGGACAGAAAAGTGCAAGTGTGGATTGTGTAATTTGTTTCTGGGCCTCAGGCAACAAGTTGCTTCCCTGGAAGCAAGGTTGTTGACCTGGAGAAGCTTTATACACTAGACCTTCAGCATCCTGAGAGCAGTCTCCCAGTCCCTGGATGATAGCTCCTCAATGGTCACAGAGAACAGGGCTGCAGCAGCTTCCCTATGAGGAAAGGTTGCAATGGGCAGGTTTGCAGGATTGCTGGTGCCAACTGTGGCTTAAATAAGTGATGGTGGGTTACACCATATGCCTGTCATGACTAGGAATACTCAAACTGTGGCAGGTGGTCATCATGGCATATCAGGATGTGGGAACCCAGGCAGGGTGGTTTGTTGTTATAGCTAAGAAGACACCACAGACCCCTTCTGCAGTTCATGAGTTCTGGGTGGCTTCTTACCCAAGGCAACAAGCCACCCTACCTTTTAGCATTCTCAAAGAAGGGAGAAGGACAACAAAAATTATCAGGGGGCTTGGGCAACTCCCCTATGAAGAGCAGCTACAACTGGGACTGTTCAGCTTAGTAAAAAAGGTAAGGAAAGACACAATAGAGGTGCTTAAAATAATGCATGCTGCAGAGAAAGTGGGAAAGGAGACATTTTCCCCCTCTCCCATAACACTTGAACCTGGGGTCTTCTCATGAAATTGATTGGTGGGAGGTTTAGACCAGATAAAAGGAAGTACTTCTTCACACAACCTGTAAAGTATGGAATTCGCCACCATGGGAAGTGGTGATGACCACCAATCTGGATAGCTTTAAAAGGGGATTGGACAGATTCATAAGGAGGAGGAGGCTATCAGTGGTGACTAGCCTTGCTGGCTGTGGCCTATCCCTTTTGCCAGAGATGGGATGCCTGCATACACTAGTCACTGAGAGCTTGTGCAGGAGGAATTCTTGCACCCCTCCTGCCTGAGGGATCCTGTGGGCCATGTGTATGGAGTGCTAGACTAGATGGACCGTTGGTCTCATCCAGCATGGCTTTTCTTATGTTCTTTTGTTCACACATCATGAAGAGTCATGTGGCTGTCCGCTGCACCTTGAATATTCACAGTGGTAGTCAGCAAGCACTAGACCCCATCAGTGATTATGTAAACCAGGTCAATCTGGGACTGTTTTGGTTAGGCTTTTCTAAAGGAGGAGAGACTGAGCGAACTGGGCATGTTCAGCCTTGAGAAGAGAAGACTGAGGGGGGACAAGATATCCCTCTATAAGATGGCACTGAGAAAGATGGCACAACTCCACAAAGAGAAAGGGCAAGATCTCTTCTTGCTGATGCCCGAGTGCAGGACATGAAATAATCAAGTCAAGCTGCAACAACCCAGGTTCAGGCTGGACATCAGCAAAAGTTTCCTCACTGTCAGAGCAATGCAAGAGTGGAACCAGCTGCCAAGAGAGGTGGTGGGCTCTCCCACACCAGAGACATTCAAAGAGAAACTGGACAGCCTTCTGAGTGGGATGGTATAATTTGGTGTCCTGCAACTGCAGGGAGTTGAACCCAAAGGCCTTCATGGCCCCTTCCAACTCTACTATTCTATGATTTTATGATTCTAATATGGAATTCTGTTTAAATAAAATGTTTGCCTCTTAACAAATCAACATCAGTGTGTTGGACTGCTTGTTAAATCTGCAGTACTAAGGCACATAAATAAAAGAGCAATTTAATAACTAGCATTTCAACCTCCAGAATGCAAGCTTGCCAGTTACTCAAGAGAAGGGGATAGGTGTATAGTCTTGATGACCCAGGTGCATTTCGGATAGCAAGGGGTCTTCCCCCTCCATTGTGGGAGCCTCTTGTTTCCTGATAGGTGCCTGGTTCCTTCAGCAAATAATGAGCTGCAGGTGGCAACCAACCTGATGGCACAGCCATGCACATTATGTATATTGCCTACATTTTATGGAAAAGTGTCGTCATCGGAGGGAAGATTTAATGCTATGGTAGGGGACGGTGGCATTTCCAGGCCTAACTTTTGACATTGGCTCTGTATGAAGCAAAATGAAATGTCCTATACATAAGTACAGTGGTACCTCGGCTCACAAACACCTTGGCTCCCGAACAAATTGGCACAAACAAAAATTACAGAAAATTTTTTACTTGGGTCGCAAACACTGCTTTGGGTGGCGACCAAGATTGCAGCCATCTCCCTCCGGGTGGGGAGATGGCCATGATCGCAGTTGCTTTCATTCAGGGAAGGCGTCCGTGATCAGAGACATGCTGTTGTAGGAAAGACGGGAGCAGCAAAGCAGAGCCACGGGGGAGATGGCTGAGATTCCGCCTGTCTTTCTTGCAGGAGTGCACCTCTGATCAGGCACGCCTTCCCTGCACAGACGGAACTGCGATCGAGGCCATCTCCCCACCCCCAGTGCACCGTTTGCACCCATCTCTCCCTCCCCCAGTACACCCGCAATCACGCCCGTCTCTCCCCCCACCCTCCAGCACGCCAGGATGATGGGTGCCTGCAGAGATGACAGGCGTGTGCAGGGATGACAGGCGTGATCTCGGTCATGTTGGGGGGGGCGGGGAAATGGCCGCGCTTGTACTTGGGGTGTGGGGGGAGATGGCCGCAATCTTTGTTGTTCTTTGTCACTTTGCTTCACATTTTTCTGATTTAAAAAATGGTTACAGAACGGATTAACCTTATTTACATTGAACCTTATAGAGAAATTTAACTTGGCTCATGACCAATTTGGGTCACGACCTGAGTCCTGGAACGGATTAAGTATTAACTTCATGAACCAAGGTACCACTGTATTGCTGCTCCATAAAGTGTATATTATTGGGCCTCTGTGAAGTAACTATGTCTCTCAAGGCCTTGTTTTCTTTCTGTCTAGCCTGTCCGCTAGTTGCTCAGTGACCTTCTGAAGCGGGAGAGAGAACCCATTGTTCTGAATGTTGTTAGATGGGCCTGGAGCTGGTAGATGCAATTTTGACTGACAGAGGATCCTAGCACGGTGAAAAATGAGTCTCAGAAAGAAGAGTTAAGGTATGGCAGTTGACAATTAGGAGGCGATTCAGAGAGAGTCTGTGGGGGAGAAGATGGTGGCCATGATTGTTGGTGTGCGCAGTATTTTTAAAAGGAGAGAGAAACTGAATAGCCAGTTTTTCTTCATTTTCTATGTCAGCACCCTTTCTGCATTTGGTCCAAAAATGAAGCACTGGCTTAGGAGGGAAATTCCTCTCCACCTGCAAAGGATTGCCAAAGGGATTTAAGTTTTTGAGCCTTTAAGAACATCGAAACACATTCACAAACTTTTAAAGCAATGTTATTTTAGGGGTCTTGCACAAGTGCATCAGACCACAAGATCATCTGTTCACTATATAACCTGTGTAGATATCTTATCAGCATCCTTGTCAATTTCAGCCTCTGCTTTGGCACTTCCCAAGAAAAACCTCTCCCATTCTTTTGCAAAAAGGTTAAACCCCCCCCCCCCCCCCCCCCCCCCCCCCCGGCTGCCCGTGTTTCTGAACTGGGGATGGATTTTCAATCCACTCAGAGAACCATATGGCTAATAGGGTGGGATAAAAATCTAACAAATAAATTTCGTTTTTTCAGGTTCTTGTACCTAAGTCCACATGTCTGCTATTTAGCGCATATCCCTCTTGTCTATATCTTGCACTTTAGCACTTACTTTCTTTAAAGAAAATATCTTTTTAAAAAGGCTGCTTCACATTCTGCTAAAGTAATAGCAGTTACTTATCACTTTCCTCCACTGGGTTCTGATAAGATATACATGAGAATTATTGAAAATAAACAAATTACAAGGCAAAATGGGCACTATGTGGGTAAGGATATGTAAATGTCAAGGCCAAGGGTCGGTAACCTTTAACACTCAAAGAGCCATTTGGACCAGTTTCCCACAGAAAAGAAAACAGCGGGAGCTGCAAAAGCCTTTTGGCATCTAAAATGAAGATGCCATATATCATTTTTTACCTTTATGCTCTGTATAAAAAAACTATAGTGTGTTGCATTTATGAAATCAATGAACTGCTACAGAGAAAGCAAATTTTTATTTCTGCATGCAACAAAAACATTTTGAACTCTGAAAAAAAGACGCTGGGTTGAAAGTTACTTTCAAATAAAATACTCAATGTCTATTTGAGTCCTCCTCGTATTGATGAAATACAATTCAAACTTAAATTATCCACTTGCAGCAAACCAAAAATGTCGTCTGCTTCTGTGTGCCCTCTTCCTTTTATCACGTGTACTGGAGGGTGCAGTCAGCTGTCAACCTGAATTTAAAAAAGGACTAACTGATACTTTCATACAGTAGTGTTTCTGCAATACAACAAATATAAATAATAATCTGGTGAAATATTGAACAAACATCCCTCTCCCAATGTAATAATGTTGCTGGAATTTTTATAAGAATCTTCTTAAAACAAGGAAGTAGATCTATATCTTCATTATGATTTAGCTGCAGCTCTTGTTCAGTCACTAAAAACCTGTTATTTT
This sequence comes from Varanus komodoensis, assembly GCF_004798865.1. Taxonomy (NCBI): domain Eukaryota; kingdom Metazoa; phylum Chordata; class Lepidosauria; order Squamata; family Varanidae; genus Varanus; species Varanus komodoensis. The sequence continues at coordinate 6,368,666 of NW_025336479.1, read as the reverse complement.
TAAACTTACATTATTAACTAGTAGGACTCCTTTCATATATTTTGAATAGGAGAACAGCTTCCTGCAGAGTCAAAGTCAGTGCTAAAGGGCTGCATGCATTAAACAGCAAACCCCATAAATTCGTCAGCAGTAAAAGCAAATTAATCTACCCGCATACCATTAAACGTTCGGTTTTCTTCAGAATCTTTTCTTCGATTTATCTATGGTTGACCTACCAGAGGAAAAAGCTCAGTAAATCAGCGCGGGTCGCAGATCGGTGCCTGTGACATGTATTTTGAGCGACGGAGCTGCAGCGGAGGGATTCAAGAGCCACATGCAGCTCTGGAGCCACGGGTTGCCGACCCCTGGTCAAGGCAAATAGGTGAGGTAGACTGGTGAACATGCACAAATTTCAGGGTAGATAAGTGAGACAGATAATTAAAAATATGGATGTTTCAGCAGTAAAACTGGGTGTGTGTGTGTGTGTTAATTCCAAAGCAGAGCAGTAAAACTGAGGGGAAATGGTTAAAAAAAAAAAATCTTAGTAGCAGTCTTTTGCTTTTGCACATTTGTGCAGGACTAGCTTGTTTTAATTATAGATGTATTCAGGACACTCTCCTAGGGGTTGGGTAGATACATATGGTAGCAGGTGGTCCTTCAGGGACATTTGTACCTACAGCCATCTGTTGGCTCCTCCATCTAACCTCTTCCCCAGCCACCATTGAATATTCATATTACTTCTATCCTTTTCTTTCTACACCTTAGTTCACCTTCTCCACCCTTCCCTAAAAAAAAAAGTATGATAGGGCACTCATACCCTGGTAACCTGGGGCTGCCCTTGAAAATGCCCCGGAAGTTGCAATTGGTACAAAATAGAGCAGCTTGTCTGCTTACAGGGACTGGCAGATGAGACCATCTATTGCCAGGCCTGTACAATCTCCATTGGTTACTAGTTGCAGTCCAGGCCTGCTTCAGGGAGCTTGTATTGACATATAAAGCCCTAAGCAGCTTTGGACCTGATTATCTGAAGTAACATCTCCACCTGTATGTACCTGCCTGTACCTTAAGATCATGTTTGGAGGGCTTTCTCCAAGAGCCTCCTTTCCAGGATGTGAAGAGGGTAGCTAGTTGGGGAAGGGCCTTTTCAGTAGTGGTGCCTCATATATGAAATTTACTCCCCAGAGAAGTATGCTTGGCACCGATGCTGTAAATGTTCCGGCACCAGGCCAAAATATTTTTCTTCCCTCAGCATCTTAATAGTTAAGCGATATGTTATTACTATCTACACCAGGCCTTTGTTGTTGTTGTTTTCAATTTTCTGTTTTGGTACTTGTTTTTCTTGTTTTTTATTGGGATTTTGTATTTATTAATCTGTTTAACTATGTTGTAAATTGTTTTGTTTAACTTTACTTATTGTTTAATTGGAATGTTTATTGATTTCAAAATTGTTTTACTATATTGTGTTACGTTTTATTGAATGTAAACCATTCAGAGAGCCAGCATGGCTGAGTCAACTGTGTACAATCTTTTTTGTAAATAAATAAATAAGTTCTGTTGGCTTGTGATCCGGCTCATTTTGTTTCAAGCATACAGTCCTTATGCAAATCTAAAATTTAAAAAAGGTATAGTGTGAAACTATAGACTACTGGCTTTTTGAACAACTGAAGATGCTAAAAGGCAAGGCACAGCATTACGCATTAAAGCAAAGCAGTGCATGCTAGCTAAATTCTAAACGGTAAGACATGGCCATAAGATGCTAAGGCAAGATTCAGAATCTGCAAAAAGCCAATATGGTCAAAAACAAGATCCGGGTGGGAGCAGAATCTCAATTCTCACTCTCAATAGTGTAGCATAGATAGCATCAGGCAATCAAGCAAATGATACAAACATGTTCAAAGATTTTTATTTTAAATATAACTAGCCCCACTGGATGAAGTACTTCTGACCTAGCCTCGCCAAGATACAGTTTCAATCATTTTACAGAGTTGTACAGCTATTAAGCCTAATTTCCTACCTATGGACGACTAAACTTACACAGAGAAGTAAACAGTTTTAAATAGGTCTCCAGTAAAATCCAAGTTACCAGCATTGAGCCCTTGAAAAAGTTCATAAAATCTTAGAATAGCAGAGTTGGAAGGGAGCGACAATGCCATCAAGTCTAACCCCTTACTTAATGCAGGACTCCAGATTAAATTATGCCTAACAGATGGTTGTCCAACTGCATCTTGAGTACCTCCAATATTAGAAAGTCCATGACCAATCTAGGTAATTGGTTTCATTGTCATCAGGAAGTTCTTCTTGATGTTCAGCCAGATTCTGGCTTCCTGTAAATTGAGTCCATTATATGGTATCCTATACTCTGCGATGCTTGAGAAGAAATCTTCCTATGTGTGACAGCCTTTCCAGTACATGAACAGTGCTCTAAGGTCTCCCTAAACATGCTCAGTTCTTCCAATCTCTCTCATAGGGCTTTCTTTCCAATCCCCTGACTGCCTTTGCTGCCCTCCTCTAAACCCTTTCCAGTTTGTCTACATATTTCTTAAACTGTGGTGCCCAGAACTGGACACACTACTCCAGATGAGGCCTAACCGGTACTGTTTAAATGTGAACTACTACTTCATGTGATTTGAAAGTGACATTTCTATTAATGCCGCATAAAGTAGCATTTGCCTTTTTTGAAGCCACATCACATTATTGACTCATATCTGCTTATGATCTATAACAATTCCAAGATCCTTCTCAATTTTAGTATTGTTAAGCCAAGTATCCCCCTCCCATCTCGTAACTTGCATTTAGTTTCTTTATTGTAGGTTCAGAACATAGCATTTGTCCCTATGACTTCCCATGCTAATTTAATCATGGATGAAGGGATAGTTTAATCATGGATGAGAGAGCTGGCCTGATTTGCATTACAGAGACCTGGGTGGGTGAAGCAGGAGGGTTCACTCTCTCGCAATTATGCCCATCTGAGTACTTGATGCAACACCAGTATTGCCTTCAGGGTTGGGGAGGGGGCTGGCCATGGGCTCTATGAAAACAATCCCCCTCTCTAGGCTTCCTGTTCACTTGAAAGTGCATCTTGAGTGCTGGTGTCTTCTGATGGGTGCTTGAGACAGATTAGGGATTCTGCCGGTGTGCCACCCACCCCACTGCCCATCAGGCACCCTGCCTGAACTGACTGAGGTGGTCTTGGACTGGTGATGAGAACCCCCAGGATAATGGTTCTGGGGAATTTCAGTTTCCATGCTGAGCCTGCCTTATCCAGGGCAGCTCATGATTTCGTGGCTGCCATGACAACCATGGGTCTGTCTCTATATGTCATCAGCCCAACACATGTAAAAGGTCACCCCTGAGACCTGGTTTTCTCAAATGGACAGGAGGATGGTCATCTGAAAGTGTGTGTGTGTGAAGGGGTGGGGACTAACATTAACCCCTTTGCCATGGTCAGATCACTTCCTCTTCAGGTTTAGGCTTTCAGCCTCCTTTCCCTTTTGCAAGGGTGGGGGATCTGTTAGAATAACCCCCTCCCCCCAAGAGCAATGGATCCTGATGGTTTCCAAAGAGTTTTCCCAGCTTTTATGGCTAGGCTCCTGTAGAAACCCAGGTTGCTATGTGGAATGCAGAAATGTCCCTGGTGGTTTACACGATCACACTCAAACACCCTCTTGTCTTGAGCAGCAGCCAGCCAGCTCCTTGGTATACACCTGAGCTGAGGGCAGTGAAGCAGAAGGGGAGATGGCTAGAGCACAGGTGGTGGAAAACTCATGCAGAGTCTGACCAAAGATGGCTTAGAGCCCATTATTGAGGCTATTCTATAGCAGAGACAATTCTTTTCCACCAGCACCACATCTTCTCAGGGCCATCTAGCCAAGCTTTTCTGAGTGGCTTGCAGCCTTCTACAATCCAGGCCAATGAAAGAACTTGTCAGACCCTTGGTAGCTTGCTGTGATGACTTTGCACAGCACTTTGAGGATGAAGTAACTTGGATTTATCATGAATTGACCCCACATTCAATTTGGTTCCTTTAACAAAGGCACCCAGAGCACCATCTGGTTCAATTTTGTTGGATGAATTTCTTTTATTGAAGCCTGGGGATGTGGCCAAGATGCTTGGTCAAATCCAGCCTACCACCTGTATGGCTGACCCTTGTCCATCATGGCTTATCATTAGAATTAAGGAAGAGATTCATACCTGGGTCCAGGAGGCAATAAATTCTTCCCTGAAAGACAGGAGTGATTCTAGATTCTTTAAAAGAGGCTGTACTTAAATCAATCCTGAGAAAAACTAATCTGAATCCAGAAGATGTCAACAACTGTAGGCCTGTGGACAACATCCCCTGCCTGGGCAAACTGTTTGAGCAGGAGGAGGCTGAACAGCTCCAGGCACTCGTGGATGAAATTGACCATCTAGATCATGGGTCCTCAAACTATGGCATGGCAGGCCGGATCTGGCCTGCCATGCCCATTTATCTAGCCTGCCATGCCCATTTAGACCCGCCGCCACTGCCCACCTTGCCCCCTGTGTGGGGAGGCAGCGGTTTGTTCACTCCGAGAAAACAATCTCCAAGTGAGCAATGCGCCCGTCTCACGGCACATGCCCACCCTTGCCTCGCCTCGCCTCCCCTTGCCATGTGCCTCGCCCCCAGCTCAGCGTGCGTGCCCACTTGCACCGCTCCTGCGCCAGCCCGCACACACCTCCGGCACCACCTTTCTGGCCCGCGCCCGGCACCAGCACCTTTCAACTGGCCCCCTGGTGGAAAAGTTTGAGGACCCCTGATCTAGATCCATTGCAATCAGGCTTTAGACCAGATTTTGGAGCAGAGATTGCCTTGGTTGCCCTGTGGGATGTTATTTGCTGGGAGAAAAGCAGGAAGAGTGTGATCCTGTTGATTTCCCTGGACCTCTCAGTGGCTCTTAATAGCATTGACCATAGTATCCTTCTGGGTAGGGTGGTTGGGTTGGAACTTGGAGGCACTGCTTTGCAGTGGTTTTACTTCTACCAGACCAGTTGACTCCAGATGGTGCATGGGGAGGGGGGATTACTGCTCTGCCCCATGGTAGTTATGTCATGGGGTACTGCAGGACTCTATTTTATCCCCCATGCTACTTAACATGTACATGAAAACCTGGGGGAGGTTCTCTGGAGGTATGGGCTGAAATGTCTTCAATATGCTGATGAGACTCAGCTCAACCTCTCTTTTTCATCTAATGCTGGTGAGGCAGTGGCTATTCTGAATCAGTGCCTGGGCGTTGTAATGGACTGGGTGAGGGCCAATAAACTAAGATTCAGTTCAGATAAGATGGAGGTGCTGTTGGTAGGTGGGTCGTTAGTCTAGTTTGGTGATATTCAACCTGTTCCAGAAAGGATTATGCTCCTCCGAAAGGACAGGGTTCCTAGTTTGGAGGTGCTGCTGGACCCAGAACTGTTGCGGGGGTCACAAGTGGACACGGTGGCAAAAAGCACCTTTTGTCACCTTGGGTTGATTTACCAGCTTCGACCCTATTTGGACAGGCAAAGCCTAGTAACAGTGATCCATGCTCTGGGAACCTCTCATTTGGACTACTGCAGCACACTGTAGGTGGGGCTGCCATAGAAAACCGTCTGGAGACTTCAGTTGACTCAGAACAGGACAGCAAGACTGCTAACATGGACTGGCAAACAAGAACATATTATGCCAGTCCTCTTTAAATTGCAGTGGTTACCAGTTTAAAGCCCTAAATGGTTGAGGCTAAGCTGTCTGAAGGGATGCCGCTTCCTATATGTGCGTACACAGGCCTTGTTGTCATCATCTGAGGTCCTTCTTGGAGAGACCCCTCTAAAGGAAAAAAGCAAAGAGGGTGACTATTAAGGAAAGGTCCTTTTCATTTGTGGCCAAAGAAGTGCGACTCGCTATTCCTTTTGGTGCCAGGTAAAAACCTTTTTTATTTACCAATTATTTTAACAGTTAAAATTTTATTTTCATTTTTTTACAATGTATTTTATTTTGTATTGCTGTTATACCTTTGGACTGATCTGTTTGCAGTTGCTGTGGGTTTATCTTTGCTATTTTAACTGATATATTATTTTTGTTGATTTCATATGTTATTGATTGTTGATTATTGTTTGTTCACTGTATATTTTAATTATGTGAACTGTCCAGACATCCTTTTCGGCTGATGGACAGTATAGAAATTTTATAAATAAATAAATTCTGTTGCTTTCAACCCAGCATTCCAACCTATCAAGATCACTTTGAATTTTCTTTCTCTCTTCCCAGGTATTAGTTATTTGCATTTATTTGTGTTATTTGCAAATTTGATAAGCATTCCTTGTATCTTCTCTTCTAAATTGCTAATAAAAATGCACTGGGCCTGAGACTGAACCCTGTGGTACCCCACCCATTACCTCTCCCAAGTTTGAGAAGGTGCCATTGTTAAACACTCTTGGTCCAGTTCTGTAGTCAACTGTGGATCCATCAGATAGTTGTTCTGTTTAGCCCACTTTAAGCTATTTTGCTGTCAGGATATCAAAGGGCACATTGTCAAAATCTTTGCTGAAGTCAAGATATATTATGTCCACAACATTCTGACAGCCTACCAGGGAGGTTACCCAATCAAAAATTGAGATCAGAGCTGTTCTTTTTAATTGTTCATTAGGCAAGACATTTATGGGTTTAGGAAAGACCAGTTTTAGGCTAACACAATTTGGAAGAATCACAGAGGACTCTTTATGAAGTTTCTAAAGCACACAAAATAGCTTTATCAGAATAGGGCCAACAGAAATCAAGGCTAAGTGTTAGAGGCAAACTCAAGCATGATTTCTAGGGCTGTATCAGTGAGTCTTTGACAAAGAACCAAGAATAAAAAAATACAGAATAATTCATCTAATAAAGAGTAAGTCTAATGTCATAATATTCTAGAAGTGTTAACAGGTATGCAAGCATTTTAATACACATGACATGTATTCCGATGTGTGTGCTTTGTTCCTGGATGTGTCGTTACTTACTATCGCAAAGGTGCAGCCTTGCTCAAAAACAAGAATGGTTCTATCCTCCCTCCTACAAAGGAACTCTTTGCTTCTAGTATTTATTATGCATGAAAACACGTTTTACTGCTGTGTGATGTATGCCATCTTCCTTCATGGTGTTCATGGGAGTGTCCATATTTATGCCTGTATCAATTAGGGCTACATACTAAAAAAGACTTATGAGAGGGAGGAGCCCACAGAACAAACATTAGCATAAAATTTGCACATATTTAGAAGCTTTGAAATAATTACATTTATTTATTTACTGCCCAATAGCTAATGATGTGTGAGTGGGTCCCAATTCATAACCACTCACACACAACCAATAAAATAAAAAGCAGATAACATTTCTAATATACAAAATTTAAAACAATTTAAACAGCTAAAAATTTTCATTCAAACTTGAATTTATTTATTTATTTATTTAAAACATTTCTATGCCGCCCCCATCGCAACAAAGCCTCGGGGTGGCTCACAACAAAAACAAAAACATACAAAATTATACGAAAACAAAGTTATACACTAAAAATATTAAAACCTGGTGCATCATGGCTTAAAATTTTTTTAAATCCTACATAATAAATTAACACTTAAAATAAGTTTTAATTAAAAAGTTCTTAGCCTGGCACCGAAAAACAAATAACAAAGGTGCCAGGCGGACTTCTCTGGGGAGCGCATTCCATAGGTGGGGTGCCACCGCAGAGAAGGCCCTCCTCCGGGTATTCACCCTCCTAATATCATTCACGGAGGGTTCCTGGAGAAGGGCATCTGTTGCTGATCTCAAGGGGTGGGAGGGCATATATGGATGCAAGTGTTCCTTTAGATACCCAGGGCCCAAGCCGTTGAGGGCATTATAGGTCATAACCAACACCTTGAATTGGGCCCGGACTTCAATCGGGAGCCAGTGGAGCTGACTGAGAACTGGGGTTATATGAGAACAACGCCCAGTCCCTGTCAGCAGCCTGGCAGCTCTATTCTGCACCAATTGAAGTATCCGGACCATCTTCAAGGGTAGCCCCACGTTGCAGAAATCTAATCGGGAAGTTACCAGTGCATGTGTCACTGTTGCCAGGCAATTGTTCTCCAGGAAGGGACGCTGCTGATGGATCAGCGGAAGCTGAAGGAAAGCACTCCTCGCCACCGCTGTCACCTGGGCTTCTAAAGACAGCTCAGGGTCGAGGAGCACTCCTAAGCTGCGAACTCTGTCCCTCAGAGGGAGTGCAACCCCATTTAGGACAAGGCCCAAGACCCCATCCTGAGTCCTGAACCACCCACCAACAGGACCTCGGTCTTGTCTGGATTGAGCTTCAGTTTATTGGCCCTCATCCAGCCCCCATTACCTCGGCCAGGCACCAGTTCAGTATAGCCACTGCCTCACCTGGATTGGTTGAGAACGAGAGGTAGAGCTGGGTATCATCAGCGGACTGATGATTCCGCAGCCCACACCTCCTAATGACCTCTCCCAGAGGTTTCATGTAGATGTTGAATAGCAAGGGGGACAAAATGGACCGCTGCGGAACTCCATGGCATAACTGCCATGGCGCAGAGCCATAGTCCCCCAGCACCGCCTTCTGAAATCGGCCATTGAGATAGGAACGGAACCACCGCCACGCGGTGCCTCCAATTCCCAATCCCACCAGCCTATTCAGAAGGATACCATGGTCGATGGTATCAAAAGCTGCTGAGAGGTCCAGGAGAACTAACAGGGACGCACTCCCCCTGTCTCTCTCCCTGCACAGGTCATCGTACAGGGCGACCAAGGCAGATTCGGTGCTGTACCCCGGTCTGAAGCTGGACTGAAATGGGTCCAGATAATCCAAGAATGCTTGGAGTTGTCCTGCCACCACCCGCTCTAGCACCTTGCCCAGGAACGGGATGTTGGCCACCGATCTATAATTGTCGGCCACCTTTGGATCCAGGGATACCTTCTTTAGGACTGGTCAGACTACCGCCTCTTTTAAAGAGGGCGGTACCCTACCGTCTCTTAAAGAGGCGTTGATCACCTCCAGGATCCAGGTGTCAATCCCGTCCTTGCCTTTCTTAAGTAGCCAGGATGGGCAAGGGTCCAGTAAGCAGGTGGTAGGGCATACTTGTCCAAGCACCTTGTCCACATCATCAGGCCGCAACAACTGAAATTCATCCATTAATTGTGGACTCGACGGTGTCATTGGCATCTCCTCAGTAGAAACTGGTTCAATAGTAGAGTCAAGCTCGTGACAAATCTGAGCGATTTTCTCCCTGAAATGCCTGGCAAAGTCATCACAGTGGGCCTCTGAGGGTGGTATGAGATCTTTCTTTGGGCCTGGATGTATCAGCCCTTGCACCACCCGAAAGAGCTCCGCCAGACAGCATTGTGAGGAGGCAATGGAAGCGGAGAAGAATTTCTTCTTTGCCATCCTCACCGCCACAGCATAGGCCCGATAATGGGCTCTTAAGTGTGTTCAGTCAGATTCACCCCGTGATCTCCTCCACCTACGCTCTAGACGTCTCCCAACCTGCTTCATCGCCCGTAATTCAGGTGTATACCAAGGAGATGAATGGGCTCTGTCAGGTGGGAGAGGACGCTTGGGAGCGATCGTGTCAATAGCCCTGGTCATCTCCCCATTCCACAATTCAGCCAGGGCATCGACAGGATCACCAGCCTTGTCAACCGGAAAATCCCCCAGAGCTTTCAGGAATCCATCAGGATCCATCCGGCTCCGTGGGCGGACCAACACAATCTGGTCCGCACCCTTACAGAGGGAAAGGCCACTCTCGAGCTCAAACCTTATGAGGAAGTGATCTGACCATGACAAGGGCGTCAAACTTAAATTCCTCACCCTCAGATCACCCTCTTCCTGCCCTGTCGAGAAAACCAGGTCCAGAGTGTGTCCACGTTCATGGGTCGGGCCACTGACATGTTGAGACAGCCCCATGGCCGCCATGGAGGCCATGAAGTTCTGAGCTGCCCCGGTTAGAACCGTCTCAGCATGGAGATTGAAGTCCCCCAGGACCAACATCCTGGGAGTCCTCAACACCAGGTCCGAAACGATCTCCGTCAGCTCAGGCAGGGAGTCTGTTGGGCAGAAGGGTGCATGGTGCACCAACAGAATCCCCAATCTGTCTCAGTCGCCCAACACCAATTGGAGGCACTCCAGCCTCGGCCTCGAGAGGACAGGAAGCCCCACAAGGGAAATAGAAGCTCGATAAACCAGAACGACCCCCTTCCCCTCCCCTCCCCTACAGGCGTGGTCGGTGCTGGACCAGGTACCCGGGCGGGCATAGTTGTGAGAGGGCAACATCCCCCCCCCCACCCGCCCAGGTCTCTGTGATACAAGCCAGGTCAGCCCTCTCATCCATGATCAAATCATGGATGAGTGTTGCCTTATTTTGGACCAACCTGGCATTAAGCAACAGCACCGACAGGCCCGGGGGGCAGCTGACAAGTCTACCTGGAATCCGCCGGTTGGGGGAATAACCAGAAGGAGGGACAGGTGTTAACTATCTGTCTCTCCTTCTTCTATGCAGACCCATTAGTCCCCCAGCGCCATAACGTCCATTGCCCATCACCACCCCAATGGCGGCGCCCATGCGCTCCCCAGGCAACATCATAGTAAAGCACGAGATGCACCTAAAAGCAACGATTAAAAGCAACCTAAAACCGACGATTAAAATTACTAAAAACAACCTACTTAAAATCACTGCTAGCCCACAAACGAACGAAACCAAGACCAACCACCAAAGCCCCTGCTCGGCCCAAGGCCACCGGCCCCCGGATGCCGCCGGCACTTTGTAGGCCGCAGGGCCCCTCCCCGTGCCCACCCTGCCCTGGCACGTCTCTCACACATGCCTGGGGAAGCAGGCTGGAGCAGGGGCCTGGGCCGGTGGTCCTGGCCTCGGTGTGGCAGCGGCAGCAGCAGGCAGCAGTGGCAGCGGCGGGGTCTGGGCGGCGTGGGCTCCGGGTGGCGCGGATGGAGGTGAGGCCATCCGACGCGCTGGTTCGCTCCACAAGGAGGCCAATTTCTCACAAGGAGGCCAATTTATTCCACTTGCAGATTCTAAAGGAACACCTGCTTCCATATTTGCTCTCTCGCCCCTTGAGATTGGCGGCAGAGGCCCTCCTCCGGAAACCCTCCGTGAAAGATATTAGGAGGGTGAGTACCCAGAGGAGGGCCTTCTCTGCGGTGGTGCCCCACTTATGAAATGTGCTCCCCAAAGAGGTCCGCCTGGCACCGTCGTTATTTGTTTTTTGGTTTCAGGCCAAGACCTTTTTATTTAAACAATATTTTAATAATTGTTAATATTATTTATTGGTTTTAAATTTTTAGCCAGGATGAATCCAGATTTTATATGTATTTATCTGTATGATTGTTTATTTATGATGTTGGAAGCCGTCCCGAGGCTTATGCGAATGGGACGGCATACAAAAATTCCCAATAAATAAATAAATAAATAAATAAAAATATCCAAAAGTAATTATTCAGTTGATTTTTGCCCTACTCCAGATCACTGAAAATGGTTCTTACTCGTTCCTATTACCCTATTTAACTCATCATGCACCCTGTTGAAAAACCTGTTTTCCTTTCCATTAATGATCTCCAATCATCATTTCATTAACCCCTCTAAATTAAATCCAGAGCAACTAGAGTGCAGCAGCAATGAGGTGCAATTCCTGGTGGAGCTGGCAGGACATTCTAACTATGAGACAAGTTGGCCTGCAGTCTCTCTTAGGACAAGAACAGACATGGCTTTAAGTGTATATCTACAAGCTATGATTTCTTTTCATTTTTGCTCTAGAGTTGGTGCAGTCTCAATCTTGAAACCTCCCCCCCCACTAAGGTCCCAGGGATGGGGCATTTGGGGGTTTCACACTGTACATGGGTCCAACAAGGCAGTGCTAGCAGCCGTGAGCTTTCCACCCTACACCGCACCTGCAGAGCAGTGGATCAGCATGCCACTCCACCCCACACCTGCTACCACTGCTGGCTGCACATAGCTGCTGAGTGCAGGCAAAGATGGGACAGCCAGCCAGATATTGAGGCTGAGCCAAAAGGCAGCTGCCTGCTCTACGTTGCCAACATATTACAAGTTCTCACAATTCTCATTATAGAATATGTGACAGTGCAGGGCAGCCTTCTCCACCCTCTGGATGTGTTGGACTACAACTTGCGGCAAAGTCCTGCCAGCGTCTCTGGATGTTGTAGTCCAACACATCTGGAGGGTATCAGTTTGGGAAAGTTGGTACACGATGAAAACAGATAAAGGGCCTTTTGGATTTTTTTTTACCAGAGTTATTAGCATGCTGTGGAGAAATAGATGGGTAGGTACTACTGCCCAAGCCTGTTTCTGGCTGCTTATACAAATATAAACAAAAGCAAGATACTTCAAAGCATTTTTGTTCTTTCCTATTTGCTGAATGGTCTCAGATGATATGATAGATAGAAGCAAAAGGGAGGTGCCTTCTGCTGGATATTCCACCTGTCCTCTGAATACTTCTACCTGCACATTTGAAGACTTCTGTCAAGATATATCTACCAACATCCCAGAAACTAAAGATACATCCCTTTAGTACCTTTTCAGTAAAAGGTGATGCATGAAGTCCGCATGTTTTTTGAAAAACAATGTATTTTTAAATAGCCAACTGTTAAAATATGTACAGCTAAGTTCTTTGTCATTCCTTCCACTACCACCAACAAAACTTTTTTTTAATTTTCTTTTAAAGAAACCAGAAGGGTGTGTGTATCAACGGATTTTAAGAGTCCTACTTCTCCCTTCCTCTTTATGTTTGCTAATCCTACCTTCTCCTAGAAATAAGATTCAAGCTGACCTTTGCTTGTTTTCTGCTCACCTATTTTTCCTTCTCTTTCATTTCTGAACACTAAGCCATCCTAACATCTCCCAAGACATCTACTACAAGCTTACACTCAGCTACTGTAAACCCATATCTAATTGACAGTGAAATCCTATATGTATCTATGCAAAAGTAAGCTCTTCTGAACTAACCTCCCAGATAAGCATATATAGGATTGTAGCCAAAGAATGTTCCCACACAGATCTTGCAATTATGCAGTTGGACTAGCAGCAATGAAAGTACCCTGAGCATAGGGTTAGGAAAGGATATTTTGTCTAAGAGCCACACCTCTGAAATTTTCCATATGGGGCTTTTGCCCCAGACTCTCTTCTGGTCTTCTGCAATTTGTATAAGTTGCTTTTATCCTAAACACAAGGCTTTCCAGCCACTACTCTATTTACTGTAATTTTACTTCAGACACAACCAAAGACTCCCGCCCTGTCTGGAAGCCTCTGTGAAGAAAAATAAAACAAAACAAACTAAACTATTTTAGTCAGCTTTTCCTTTTCCTCAGATTTGGGTGTTTTCCCAAATGGCTAACTTTTTGGAGATATGGGGTGAATAAACCTTCCTTATATACAGCTTCAGGTTTTGCAGATACATTAATTGAGTGAACCTCCCTACAGTAAATCAGCTTGGCATTACACTTGATTGTTCAAAGAATGTGCTCCTTTTGGTAACAGTTTGACCTGCTGAGATGCCCTGCTGGGATACCCCATTTTATTGCCGTATTATATGCAGGGAATGAGGGGACTTACACTGAAGGCTTTGGGGAATTTACAGTATATAGGTTGAGACAGAAAGCTACTTGCCAGGCATCTGCAATGCTGCATCCTGGAACAGGAAGTGGCTACTTATCTGAATTTTGTTTTTAATTGCCATTCTTGGAACTGCAATACAGCCAAGGAAGAAACAGTTGGCTTGGTTGTCAAAGACTGCTTAATATTGTATCTTTTTCTGTGCTGTCCATTAGGGAACAGATGGGAGCTTGAACAGCAATTAATTTTTAAGGGAAAAGTTAATAACTTTGCATTTTATAAATAACATTGTCTTAAAATGGCTTACAAAAACATACAAGGTATGGTAATAAAACCACTGAAAAAACATTCTGTCGATGTACATGGCATCTTGTGGAGTAGCAGAAGCAAAAAGAAGGTTCCTGCTTATAATCTAAAAATTGACAGTAAAGAAAGAGTTAAGTAATATGGGATGAATGTGAGCAACTGCAGTTAATATGCTTATGTTGCAATTAACTGGGAATAAGCTTCACTGAAACAAGTGAAACTCACTTCTGAATAGACATACAGAAGATTTACTTATGATTAATATCCCACCTTTCCATGAAACAAATGATGCTCCAGGCAGCTAACAGTAAGAACCAAACTTTAAATAAAAAGCTTGGTCAAAACCAACCATTACACAAATACATCAAGGGTGCTGTCCTATCAAGGATGCTGCAGTGATGACTGAACTCAGAGGCTTCTGATCATCCAGTGTAGGGTGGGCAGAACAGCAGGGGTAATTATCATGTTCTTGTAATCCTGTTTCACTAGGTGGGCTTCTTACCCTGTCTAACAACAGCATTTCAGAGGGAGGAGCAGCAGACTCATTTCCTGGCCTTTCCAATCTCCTCCTGCCTCAGCCTACCGCAGCATCCTCTTCCTCCCAAACACCCCAGGTCAACTTTCTGACCTCAGAGGCCAGTTTGTTCTGTGCAAGCTACAAGAAAGGAGGGGAAGGGGGTCAGATCTTCAACTTCCCCTTCTGAAGTTGAAGCATTGTCTACAAACTCAATGGCAGGAATCCCATGTAAACCATGGTCCCTTAGACAATGCCAAGGGGGCAGAGGAGTGCTACTTAAAACAGAGCTGAGTCTTAATTGAAAGAATAAAAACTGCACCTGATCCAACAGACCAGCTGACATGCCAAAGAGATACGTAAGGCTGATTGTCTAGCTGATGTGTCATGGAGTACACTTGGACAACCCAGATAAGTTTTACCATAGTTTGTATGTGACGATGCAGGTGGGATGGAGCAGGGCAAACCTTCCTCTTGGCCTTGTCCTCTGCCAGAAGGAAGCAAAGTTCTTGCACCCTATTGCTCCTTCTCTGTAGGTACTCGTCTTTTCCCTAATAGAGAGAACCACAGAGGCCCTTGTGGCTCCCTTGCAATGCTTTTTGCATGCAGCTTTCCAGCTGTGCCTGTGTGCTACCTTGTTCTTTGGGAAGCCCTTGCTCCTGAGTAGGCTTTAACTCCTGAGGAAGTTCTCTAACTCAAGAGAAGTGGCTACCCAGTAGAGGAAACTCCAGGCTGGCTTAAAGTGTAAGCACTTCTGAGCACTTACCAAGTGCCCATACCGCAGGAGAGGCCTACTGACAACAGTCTCCTGGATTTATTTCCCCTCTTCACCATGGCAACATGCTTGTAGTGGTAAGAGGGAGCAGCAGTAGAAGCTGCTGCCAACTTCTTGCTGACTCTGGGCTAACAGTAAAGCAAGAAAAAGTAAAAATCAAAAAGAGATGAAGAGCAAGAGCAGCTGGTGGCAATTGTAGTAAGAAGGTTGATTCACTGACTAGGTTTGCCACAGCCCATCATGGCTTATTTAAGTTGTGAGTTGTGGTGTCATACATGCTAACTACGCCTTTGACTACAAAAAAAATCAAACATTGAACATTCTAAAGGGCAGCCAGCATGGACCACAACGCACTCTGTTTTAAACAAGCCATGGTGAGCTTTGATTATCATGTGAACCTGGTCAGTAAATCTACCTTCTCATCTTATTTTTACTTTGCACTAAATAACCTGGAAGAGATTGCGTTTACCTATGTAGTTTGGCCCTGTTGTGGACCATATTCCTGTATTTGGGCTTTGAATGAATATGGGTAGCCCTTGAATGCCCATAATGCATTGCGCAATTTTTATTTGGAACATCTATTCCTTCAAACTAAGCACTTCAGAACTGGTTCAAATAACAAAAGGAATTGGGCTGTTCACAGAGGCTTCACTGATGTGGTTTGATGGCTTAGCCTGACACATATTAACTTCAGAATATACATGTCCTTATTTTCCAGAAAGGCATGTATTTGTGGATGCCACATGTTTGTATTATTGCTATGCGAATATCTTTCTTCTATGTTTCCTCTCCACCAAAGTTTTGAGTTTTAAAATCAGTATATGCCAGCAAGTTGTGAGATCTGGCTTTCTAGGCAGCTGTGCACTAGGCAGCTGGATAGGTATATCCAGAAGATATGTTCTCAGACTTTACACATTGGTGCACATATTGAGGAAGTAGACATGGTACTTAAAATAGATACCACTGAAATAAGTATGAATATGGAATACTGTGAGCTTAGGTTCTTACTTATTTAAAAAGGAATACACAAAATTAGAAAATTCTGTCCTCATTCATTCTCCCCACTCTAATTCATAGCAGCCCCTTGCACTGGAAGTTTAGGTTCATAGTGCTCATTGGTCTACATTTCTCAGAGCCCTCTTGAGATGATCCAGTTAGTGCTACTGTACTGAACAGAACTGTGTAAAAGTCTAAGACACATGTGCTGGAAATATGTGATTTTTACTAAATGGAGCCTCAATCCAAATGGAAGCTTTTTGCCCAGATATCTGCTCTACTGAAAAGCACATTTTTTTCAAAAAATGAAATATTTTTTAAAAATTGATAAAATCTTTGTTAAACAATAAAGACAAAGCTGAGTCCACAAGCACTTGTCTCTTGCTTACCAGAAGAATTGGGGCTGTGGCTTATTCTTCACCTGGTAAAAGGAAAGTTGGTTTCTTATCAAGATATTTCAAAGATTAAAGGCAAAGAAATCAACCTTTGGAATACTCCGCTAATGCTGCAAACACCCCTGTTAATAGATATGTCTTGCTTTGTTACCTCATTTTAATTAATCATCAAATACAGGGTCTGGCCCTAAGCCTACAACTGACTCGAAGCTCTTAGAAATATACTATTTATGGTACTTGCAGTTTAAAGCTTCAATTTCTTGTATAAACCTTGCCTTCTCTACAAATTATGCCATAAGCGGATTTATCTTGACTTCCAGAGGTGTTCTAGCCCTCCTACCAGCAAAATTCGCATTTGTATATGTTTTGAAAAAGCTATGAAGTGGCTGTGTTGTTTTTTCTTACAAATGGTTCTTTGCTGTTACACGGGGAGAAACAGGTTTCCTAATAATGTATATAAGGCAGGACTTGCTTTTGGCTACATATGTCCTGTATAGCTCTCTTAGCCTTTTCTGACATTTATGTTATTTATAGACACTGGCTATAGGAAATTTGCTTTCTGGTGAGTGTGGTGCTGTCTGCAGCACAAGACCATGGCTTCCACAGTAAGGTCCAGCAAATGGGACCTTTAAGAGTTTTGTTGCAGGTTGCAATACAATTAGCATTGTATTGGACAGGTATTGCAGGTGGCCATGAGGGGTTGTTGTGATGTGTGAACCTGCCCATTGAGAAGAGGTCACACATTAGTTAAGGTGAGCTATGAAACCTATTAGTTAGGTTTCATGTGTTCAAGGGAAGAAACAGTCAGGAAAGGAGGATTGTATGCAGAAGCTTATTACTAACTTACTCAACTACAAGGATGTTTATTGCATGCTCTGTTAGGACCCAGAAAGTCTCCGTAGGATTAAAAGTAATCCAAACCAGTTGCAACAAAAAAGTTTTTATTCTACTCGCAAAACATCTGGTAGTCTTGCATGCTGGTTAGTTCATGTAGCTAAAGCTTAGAGCCCATTGAAATCACCACTGATGAAGGACTGTCAGCCAGACATGGGTTGCTACATGGAATGTCAAGGAAGAGAGAGAGGAAACTTCTGCTAAGATTCCCAGATGTGGAAGGAAGTGGGTTAGGGCCCATTAACCCAATCCTCCGCTAGTGACCCCACACATGCAAAGTTTCCCATATATCTCAGAGATTACATATCACAAGCATTCCTTTATCCTCCAGACAATCTGGACTCTGGTCCTTATGCTTCTGTCCAATGCCAACTGTGCTTTAGCCTGCAACAAGCCTCTTACAGCCCCACCTATTGAACCTTATGGTGAAGGAAATGGTCTTTTGCTGCAGACAGCTCCACATTTACTAGAAATCCAATTTACCTATGGCCAGAGCCTATAGATAGTAAAGATGTCAGAAAAAGCCATGATAGTGATGTAGGATCCATGTAGCTAGAAGCAAATCTTGCCTTCTGTACCTCATTAGGACACCCGTTTCTCTCAAAATGACAGCACAGGATCATTTCTATGAAAGGCAACATGGCTGCCTCACTGCTGAAATCCCATCTAGTAAAAATAAAGGAGACTAGAGGAGTGAGAGGCAAAGGATGCTTTTGCTGCTCTTCCCAGCAAGACACAGGAAACTTGGAAGTTTTGTGTCTGGTGTTTTCCAAGTAGAGAGGGCACATTCCTCGATGTCTTTGAAAAGCTGCTTAGAGGAAGAGTGGCTAGAAGAAATGTGCTAGCAATGCAAATGTTCCGGTGCTTCCAGTCACTGGTTTCCCCAGTGATAGTTGTGCCAAGCGAGAAAGTAAAGTAAGAATTAACTTAAAGAAGGGGCCTCAGTTATAACAGGAGCTCAGAGCTGCTAATTTGGTGTGATGGATACTTTGCCAATGAGGGCCTAGATACTTTTTTGGAAGGCAAGGATTCAGAGCTCTGTGGAAAAGCACATGCTTTACATGCAAAAGGTTCCTGATTAAATCTCCAGGTAGGGCTGGGAATGAATCTTGCTAGAAACCCTGGAGAGTCACTGGGTCAGATGGATCAAGGGCCTGGCTCATCAGAAGGCCACTTTTTATGTTCCTATGAGATTACGGAAAAACTCAAGTAGGTGAGGAAACACTATCATTTAATGACTAAATTTAAGATCTCACCAGGCAGGTGGTTTTATCCTTGTATGGATCCTAACATAAAAGGGATCTAAGTGGGAAATACTGTGTTATGGTTTCATCATTAATTGGCTGTATAATTAGTTGCAGATTAGACTGAAGCTTCTGTCCTCATTACTGCTTTCAACATTTGTATTTGTCTTTTTTAAAAGCAGTCAGGGGGCAGGGGGTTGGAGGACTGTGGCATGTAAGGAGGGACTTACAACTCCCCACCACTGACACATGCATTGTGTTCCTAATGAAAAAGCCCAGCCAGCTGCTTTTCACCCCAGGAGGGAAACAACTATTGTCATTCCTTCAAGGAAGAGTTAACCCTGTCCTGGTACACTGTGCATCCAGTCCTTATTATGAGCTTGTCTTCCCCCACAGCTGCCATTTTTATGAAGAAATAAACCAGGTGTAATATGTGCTGTCAATAACAGATCTTTGCACTGTATGCTTCTCTTGTGGATTTTTTAAAAAGCAAAGCTCAAGAACTCAATTGTACTGTGCATGGGACAACTAAGTTACCAAGTATATAAACAAGTCCCATGTTACTAAATACTCCTACAGTGTATAAGTTCTGCAGAAAAGAATGGGCATTTTAATTCTCATCTCAGTTACTTGTCTGTTTAGATGATAAGCAAGTAAAGCCTTCTAGAAAACTGTAGACAGTATTACCAACAGGGCTATTCCTCCCTCTGTTTCTAGCTCTCTACATAGGGCATTATTGTGTACTTGCCATTCAGTACTCATAGTAGTTTGCAGGGCTTTATGCAATGTTGCCATCCTCCAGCATTGTTCCAAGCATTTCTGTACCTTTCTTTTTAGAGTGCGGAATTATCTGGAAATTGCAGGATGAACTAGAATGAGAAACTTACATTATTTTGCAATTCCATTATATCACAGTACCATCTTGTATGGGACATATAGAAAGCAGGAAAAGAAAGCCTTAGGGGGGAAACATGTGAAAGGAGCCAATCTTAACCAAGCAAAGAATCTGGAAGCAGAAGCCTTAGTAAACTGGCAAGTTCTAAGCCTCATATAGAGAAACCATGAAAGAGTTGCTTCCTATTCTACCTTCCCTCATTCTTTTAAAAGCTGAACTTTCATACAAACAAATTATTGCAAAATGTAAGCAAATTTGACTAAATGAAGTGTGATTCTTAATCTTCTTTCATAAAATTATGCTGAAATTTAATTCAGATGTTTCAGAAACATAGAAACAGAGTGAGTCAGAAGGGGTCTCCCGGGCCATCTACTCTGACCCCTGGCTCCAGCTGGCTCCGCTCATGTAATTCCTACCATGTGCACGTCCAGTCTATCCTTGAACACCCTCACCAATGGGGCTTCAACCACCTCCCGTGGAAACCTAGTCCATATCCTAGGACTCCTAACTGTCAGGAAGTACTTCCTGGCATCCAATTGAACCTTGGTTCCTTGAGCTTTGCTGCATTGGAATGCATCCTGCCGTCCTTCATAGGGGAAAACAGGCTTTCCCTGTTATCCGGCCACCATCCTTGTGGCCCTATGCTGTACTGACTCTAACCTGGCTATATCCTTCCTGTAATGTGGAGCCCAGAACTGGACTCAATACTCCAGTTGTGGGCGCACCAGAGTCACATAGAGTGGCAGTAATACCTCTCTTGATCTAGAAGCCATGTTTCTAGCTATGCAACCAAGGGTGGCATTTGCCCTCTTGACCACTGCATCACACTGCTGACTCATGTTTAGCCTGCAGTCAACCAGCATCCCAAGATCCCATTCACAGCCACTTGTCCCCTAACCTGTATTTATGACACCCATTCCTATGCCCCAAGTGCAAGATCTTGCACTTATCCACATTGAATGCCATCCTGTTGCTCCCTGCCCACTTCCACAGTCTGTCCAGATCCTTCCAGTGACCTCACTTGTGGCCACTGCTCCCATTTTAGTATTGTCTGTGAATTTGATCAGCAGACTGGTCACCCCCCGTTCCACATCATTGATGAAAAGATTGAACAGGATTGGCCCCAGGACAGAGCCCTGGGGGACCCCACTCATTACTGACCACCATCCTGATGATCCCCCCTCTGCTTTTGGTCCATCAGACAACGCATTGGTCTATCCCAAAATTCTTCAATTTCTCCACCAGGAAGCATGCAGCACTTTGTCAAAGGCCTTGCTGAAATCTAGGTAAACCACATCCACCGTGTCCCCTCCATCTAGCCACCTTGAAACCTTGTCATAGAATTCCACAAGGTTCATCTGGTAGGACCTGTTTTTGTGGAAGCCGTTTGCATGGCTGCCAACCTCCCTTCCCTATCTAGGGTTACTAGATCTCTCGCTATTATGAGCCTTTCCAATGTCTTTCCTAGAATGGATGTAAGGCTAATCAGCCTGTAATTCCCTATGTCCCCTCTACTACCCTTTTAAAAATTGGAACAACTGGCATCACCCTCCAGTCCTCTGGAATCTCACCAGTTCTCCACCAGGCCTCAAAAATGGAGGCCAATGGGTGCAAGAGTTCCCCTGCCAACTCCCGAAGTAACCTCAGGTGTAACTTGTCAGGGCCTGGAGCTTTTGTAACATCCAGTGACCTGAGGAGCTCCAAGACTTTTAGTGGGGTGACTCTAATCTGTGCTCCTAAATCCCTGGCCTCATCTGATCCCCCATTCAGATCTCCCCCATCCTGCTTTGGGGAGAACACAGAGGCAACATAATCATTTAGCATCTGTGCCTGTTTCCTCACATCAGTCACCAAATCCCCTTCTTCCTTATTAAGCAGTCCCACTGCCTGTCTTCCTTTTGCTATTTACATGTTGATAGAAGCCCTTTTTGTTGCTCCTGACATTCTTTGCAAGTCTCAGCTCAGTTTTAACAGCCAAGGTTTTAAGTCACCTTTGAGATAGCTTGCTTTGGGCAGAGATAGTTTGCAAAAGCTGGCTACTTTTGCCTGCCACATGTTGAGCCTTGGTTGACTCTCACCACTCTCTTGCTCAAAAGACTGCAACTGTAATTGTGTATAAGGTGCTCATCATGATAGTCCCCATTGCCGCACCCCTAATGAAAGTCCAGCAATGCAGGCAGCTGTACAGTTCTATGTAAACAAGCCAGTTCTAGCAGTTTGCATCTTCACAAGGAGCATGTCTTTTGTGAAGTGAATGGGTCTCACTGCTATCTAAGACCAAGCTACCCCAAATATTTTGCAAAATAATAGAACAACATTACAAAGAAATTTATCTGACTCCCTCCCCCCAACTACACTCAGGATTGCAACTAAGCTCCAAAGGAATAGAGAAGGGACAGATGATGCCCCTCCTAATAAAAATGGGTCAGCGCTGTGTCCCCGTAAGCCCTGGTTCCCCTACACTAGTGGCCACACAGCTGACTTTGTATGACCTGGTGCTACAGGCTCAGCTATGTGGATCTTAGGCATACTTTCTGAAAGCTAAGTACAGGGCTTGCCTCCATCTCAGAAATGTTAAGTTTTTTTTTTCTTTCTGAACTTATTGTAGCTTTCTTCATATCACCCTGAAAAGTTTTCTTCTCCAGCCTCATCCTCTCATCTGCGATCTGTTTCACTCTCCGAGCGAATCCTCATGCTGGGAGAGTAATAGACAGAACTATAGTTAAACCAACAAGTCAGCTCTTCTCCAGCAGCTGGTTTTCTTACATGACAAGCTGGCATGCCTTTCAATGAGTGTTTATCTGTCTCTCTCATTGGGGAAGGCTGTTGCCAAGCTATCCAATTGCAACCCTTCTTTACATGCCTCCCTCTAAGAAGTTGTGCTGCTCCTTATTTTGTGCAAAGAGGAGATATGTGTATACAAAGCTCCTATAAGTAATAAAGGCAGATCAGTGTATTCAGGAAACATGTAATAGGTATACTGATAGCACATTGTTCAAAATGCCTTAATCATTTTCATGTTTGAACATCTGTGATGCTGATATCCTCAGAATGCTTTGGAACAAACATGCCAAACACCATTTTTAAGGCATAAAAACTGGGGCTAACTGGTTATGGTAGGCAAATTTATCAGAGGAAGCTCTGTGAACCTCAAGGGCTGGATCTGCAATTGGCAAATTTCTTCTGCAGTTCTATGTATTCCATGTATATTCTTCCCAACTGGCTAAAGTCCCCAGGGGATTAAAAAAAAAGAGTAAAACAGAGATGAATACAAGAATCAGCTCAGCTTATTGCTACTTTTAATAGAGAATTAAAATCCAGTCAGAACACACCTTAGCAGCTGATATAAAGGAAGATGCAGATGGGCACACGCATCCCCATTAACTTAGGAATGGCTCAGATCATAGGTACGTAGCTATTTTGTGTGAGAGCACCCAATCGGAACAATCACAGGACTAAAGTTTCGACTGCCTTAGTACCAAGCATGTCTATGACACCTCAGATGTACATGTAATTCTTCTTGCAACTTTCCTACGTTAATAACACACCTATTCCTGATTGAACATCTCTAGACCACCAAACCCCTGTTGCTGACTTGTTTTACTTCATTTTCCAAAGAACATGATAAGTTGACTGCCTGTTCTTAACTGTTCCTTTCTTCCAAAGCTTGATAATTACCTTCTTTTCACACATGATTCTAAGCTTTTTGTTGTCCCTTTACAGAAGACAGAACTTCTACTTGGAACTACTGATGTTTAAGCAAACATCAAATAATACCAGAACAAGGGGAGAGAAGGCTTGTATAGGTGTTTCCCTTCCCCATGAAACAAAAGTTATTTCTGTATTTTATTATGGAAATCATTATTTTTTCCCAATCCTGTTTCGGCTTTTCATAGCTTCGTTCACTGCTGAGAGGGTGTGTGTGTTTGAAACTTGCCTCCGTAGCCCTGCCTTTAATAAACAGGCAAGGGGCAAGGGTTCCCTTTTAAGTAGTTTTGGTTTTGCTCTCTATAGTGAGATTCCAGAGGGTTTTTTTCCCTTTCTGATATAATTTTAGAAATTCAGCAGGTTCTGCAGTTTGTCACTAGCAAAGTTAGTAGTGGAGGCTTCCAGAGTATCTTCCACAAACCTGGTCAGGAATTCCAGACAGATGTTTGCTCCAAGTTTTATGTAGTGCTCCAAATTCAAAGTTGCTCTTCCAAATATTTCTGTCCCCTCAAGATCCCCTTCATGATTGTAAACTTATTTTTACCACAGTGTTTCACTTCACAACAACTTTCCTAATTTACATGTTCATAATCAAGCCTGCTGGCTGGAGGGGTTTTAAAAATTTATTTATTTATTTGTGGTAGTGGTGGTGGTGGTGGTGGTGGTGGTGTGTTCCATAATAGTACTTTAGTATGGGTAGAACATGCTTTAAGCTATTTGGAAGCAAAATGTGCCGCCAGTCATTTTTAGTTCATTAGGCAGAACTACAAAAACACACCAGATTCTTTCCCCAGAAATTCAGGGTATTCCAATCTAGCCAGTATGATCTCAGGAATATAGCTTAAACACTGCAACCACTTAACCTCTGAGTTACCCATCTGGCCAAATAAAAGGTATATGGGAATATGCCTGACTCTGGAGTTCGACTGCCTTTAGACAAAAAATTTTGTTTTGGTGTAGAACAGTGAAAAAAATTACTCCATGGTGGTTCATGGCATAATAATCCAGTTTCCTGGGTAGTTGTACAGGCATCCTCAGGGTGACACTGCCCAGTAGAAGACAAACATAAAGTTGGGTGATCATCCTGGCTCCCAGGACCTTCTTTCACTTCACTTAGAATCATAAACTAGTAGAGTTTAGAAGGGGCCATGATGGCCATCGAATCCAACCACCTGCTGTTGCAGGACACCACGTTACACCATCCCACTCCATTCCCACACTTGTTCCACAACTTGGTACTGGCCTAACAGTATTACCCAGCTACCCACCCCCAAATCATGCAGCTATCCTCAGATATGTGTAGCATCTTCTTTCATTTGCTCCTTTCCTGCACTTCTTGTTGACCTCCATTCTACAGCTGGTTCACCTACTCATGCCTCCTGCTGCCACCTCTTAAAATGAGTTCCCTTAGCTGGTTGCTTTAGTAACACATGTAGTGCAGTCATATGCATGTTTATTCAGAAGCAAATCCCATTTACTTCTCATACTCAAGTACATAAGCTTGCATCCTTAATGGGGCATTTAGTCCAGAGTTTATAAGGGCCTATAGAAAGGAGGGTCATGAGCCAGTATCAGCCAGAGGGTTGTAAGTATTCTGAAGCGAAACACTGTGGGTTTTGCTGTTATCTGAGCCCTGGGAAAGGAGGCCCCTCCTCTTTCTCCTCCTCAACTCTTCCAGAGGGAAGGGAGCAGCAGCTTGGTGATCTGTCCCCCGAGTACTGCTATAGACTTGCTGCACAAGCAGGGCAGAAAATTCTTCCCTAGCCTTCTTTCCTGCTTTGGAGCAGCTTCCTTCCAGTGCATGAAGATACTAATTCTGACTCTCCACTGCTGCCTTGTGTGGCATGCATGCTCCTCACTGTGTGCAATAAACAAACTGTGCCTTCCTATGCACGTGTTTGGATACACTCCCCATCACCTGGTGACGTGGTCAAGGGAGGGAAAAGCAGTTCAGCTAGCCCCACTGCCACCTCCTGCCACAGGTAAGGAGTGCGTTCGAGGAATAAAATGTTGATATTCATTTAGCTTCCTTCATATTTGCGTTACAAGAAGTTAATTTTGGAAAAGCAGCTCCCAGAGTTTGTCTAATTCCATCTGCACCAGCTCCTTTCACTCTGTTTTAAACCCATCCCTACTGTGCCTCAAATTTAAAATCAAGCAAGCATCATGGTTCTTTATAAAATGTGGGCATATTCTTTAGGGAAATCAAAGAGTCAGTTTCAAGAGACCTGCCAAAAATCTATATAGTTCAACTGAAAACCCTCGCAGGTAATTTATGCTTCATAATAGCTTGTTTCTCTGCTTGTTATTTTCTCTTTCACATTGTAAATTAATCATAGATTCACATTATGCAACTATTGGGTTTTTCTGCATCAGTGATAGCAGGAAAATATATATATATATATATATATATATATATATATATATATATATTATATAAAATTATTATTATTGGTTACTCTTCCCCCTTTCCTCAGTGACAGTCTCATGAACTGGGCTACCTGGTGCTTGACCACTGCCTATGTCCAAATACTGTTTTTATGTATGCATTTATGTATTGACTGTGCATTAGCTGTATATAGTATGAATATTAAATGAAAATAGATTATGGATTACATATGTACACAATGTACAGATTGGGTTTGGGTACACACATTCATGGAGAGTACATACATATAAGCATGTTTATTTATATTTACATGTAAAATTGTATGTGTATGCTTACACATATGATTAATATTCGTATCCAGGCTATTTGTTAAGTATCTATATAAAAATTCCTGCATGTAGCACATGGGATTCACACATACAGATGTCCATGATAATATTTTTACATATTTGGAAAATAAACAAATAAGTCTCATCAGAAAGATGCAAAGCCATCTATCTATATAGTGTATGTATCTACCTATGTACACGGATTATCAAAATAAGCATGCTGAGTATGCCGACACATTGTAATGGCTTTGAGCACAGAGTATGGTGTGTTTTTGTGAACTTGATATTGAAATAGACTTTTCAAATAGCCCACTGAGGCCTCAGGTTGTTCTCATAAGTGAATTTTACAGTTCCACATCTGTAAGTGGTGTTAAAAATACTAAACTGGACTGCATGTTATTAAGTCTGTGTCAAAAATGGAACACAGTTGTTTTAGATAAAATGTGTATTCTGAAGTGTTCCCTTCAGACTAAAAGATTCCCCCCTGCAGAAGCATTTGGGAAGTCCTGAGCAGGATGTCTCCTGACTGCACGAAAATGGCACTTTTAGGGAATGAGGAAGAGTCACTCTGTCCATTTGATGCCCTCACTGGTTTTTGTTTTATCAAAGGTGATTTAAGATGTTTTGAAAAATAATGACTCCCTTGTACAATACTGACTATTCTGGTCATGAAGTACATTGTCATGGGGCGGGGCTGAAGTTGTGTAATCCATCATACTCAAAGTATGAGAGCAGACTTGTGCACTCACAGAGCCCTGCACAACCCTAGAGAGCCCCTTTTCATGACTCATAAAAGGAAAGTGGTTCCTTATACTTCTCTCAACTCCACAGTCCTTGAAAACCATATTGTTTGTTATAGCCACTCAATTCATGTTTTGCCAAAGGCTTGCAAGCATAACCTCTCCCTAGTTAAGGAGAAATATATACAGAGATGAACATACAGATGGAAGCTTGGGGAATTGGGTGGTTGAGCTAGTGGCATAGGGCTCATACTTTTGAAAGCACCGCTTAGGCAGTGACTACAGTATTTATATTTCACTAACAGTTCAGTTCTGTGCTTAAGGAAATGTCAGGCGGTGGACATTTGTCTCTGAGATTCAAGTCCAGCAGTAACTACCTGTTAGCTTCATAGTCCAGTCCTACTTTCTTTCAAGGGAGCTTTTCTGGGGTTAACAAATGCTTGTACTTCAGTCTACTTACAGTAAAATCTACCTTAAATTACTGCCTGCTCTGCTTTGATAGGAGGATATGCAAGGATCTTTCTGGTCGTAGTGGTACAGTCTCAAAATAATTATTTTTCATTCAGATGTGGGTAACCTGAAATGAATCAGGTTGTGATCAACCCATTTGCCTTCACAGGAATACTATAACAGACTGGATTACTCCTAGAAAATTTTAGGGCCTGTTATTCTCAGCATTAGCATGCGTGAATTACACTTTTGTCTTGAGGAAGATAATGATAAAAAAGACTGTTCCTAGTCTTCTCAACCTATTTATGGATGTTCCTGCAGAATTCAACATTATCTCCAGATTAAGCCTGTCTTCACAATTTGTATGTCTATTTAGACTGCCTGTTTATATGCAGGTAAAACCCACTGAACTCAGTGGATCTTAACACTGTTAAACTACCAAATGAAAACCAGTTTTAAACCTATTTTGGTAGCACCCAACCAACCAAAGAACCCTGGTGACTGTAGATCTAAACTTCTATGGAGGTGCTTTCATACACTGATCTCAAACAGAATTCACAGCAGCCACCTAACATTACAATGATGATAGTTTTGTGGAGGAAACTACACTAATTAAAGAGGTTTCAAGTAGGTTACATTTGCAGTGTAGATTTGTACTATAAGTTCATGTTCTCCATTTTATTCTTTAAAGGAATTTAAGAAGAATGGGAAATAATTAAAGGTAGAGAATTTTAGATGATTATCATAAAGCCTCAACTACCTTTTAACTGAATATTTTTACCTAATTAAATTTAAATATTTATTTATTTATAGCTTTTATATACTGACCACTACAAGTGTCTCAGGACAGTTTTACAATAAAAGCAATACAAAATAAAACAGAGCACAAAATCCAAATTCCATTAAATAAAATTCTCCTTAAAACCAATTAAACATTAAAATTAGAAAATAAAAAAGGTTTCACCTGGTGCCAAAAGGAATAAAGCATTGGCACCAGGCAAACCTCTCTGGGGAGCATATTCCATAATCAAGTTGCCACCACAGAGAGGGCCCTTCTCCGGTTAACCACCCTCCTAATCTCCTTCAAGGAAGGCTCCTGGAGAAGGATCTCCACCTCTGATCTTAAGGGGCAGGAAGGCACATAGGAAAGGAGATGTTCCTTCAGTTATCCAGTGTAAAATTTATTGAAACATTAATTCCATGCTTTTTTTTTTTTCAGATATTGAAGGTAATGCCAATTTATCCTTAAATAACAAAAGTTACCCCTCATTGTCATAAGAATAGTCAATTTCCCACATTTTATTTCTCACTTCCTCTTTCAATAGAAAATTGCCCACCCATGAAAATACTTAGAAAAAGCATGGCTCTACTATCTACCACTAACTAAATTAGATTGGTGCATACATAGGGCGGGGTCTATTTAGTGGTGGTGCCTATACGCTGGAACTTCCTTCCTTAGGAGGGCATTTAGCCCCATCTTTTTTTAGACAGCTTGTGAAGACTGGCCTTTCTTTACTTTTGAGTAGCTTCTTCATGGTGCTTACTTTTTCTCTCTCTCTCATGGTTTACTTCATGGTGGCTGGCTCTTACAATCGTGGTCATCATCATCCATAAGAACATAAGTAAAGCCATACTGGATCAGACCAAAAGTCCATCTAGTGCAGCACTACACACACAAGGTAGCCAACCAACTGCCCCCAAGATCCCTCAAGGAAGATGAAGGCAAGAATGCCTCCTGCCTAAGCTCCTCAGCAACTGGTATATGCAGGCATGCCATCTCTGGCAAAGGAGGTAGCCCATGGCTGGCAAGGCTAGTAGCCACTGAGAGCCTCCTCCTTATGAATCTGTCCAATCTCCTTTTAAAGTCATCCAGATTGGTGGTCATCACCGCTTCCCATGGTGGCGAATTCCATACTTTATAGGTTGTGTGAAGAAGTACTTCCTTTTATCTGGTTTAACCTTCCACCAGTCAGCTGCATGAAATGACCCTGAATTCAGGTGTTATGGGAGAGGG
The DNA here is from genome assembly GCF_004798865.1 of Varanus komodoensis. Classification (NCBI taxonomy): domain Eukaryota; kingdom Metazoa; phylum Chordata; class Lepidosauria; order Squamata; family Varanidae; genus Varanus; species Varanus komodoensis. The sequence goes on along the minus strand of NW_025336479.1, from coordinate 6,339,445 downwards.
GAAAAATGTCTCCCTCTCTGCTCTTTCCACACCACGCATTAGTTTAAGCACCTCTATCATGTCTCCGTACTCATCTAAACAGCCCCAGTTGTTGTAGATGCTCCTCATGGGGAGCTGCTCCAGCCTCTAGTAATTTTTTGTTGCCCTTCCCTGTACTTTTTCCAACTCAGTAATCACCTTTTGCAGGTAAAGTGAAAATTTCCTCACTTGTAGAAATCTGCTTGTGTTTTATATCAGCTTGTCATCCTCCAAGGTCTTTCTATGCCTTGCAACTATTTTTTCCCCACAAAGAGAAATGTGTGATATATTTGTGAATGGTGGCATAAAACTGTGGTATATGTTGGTGCAAGTCCTATCTGCTCTGTGTGTGTGTGTTTATGCTGATGGCCTTTGTTTAGCTACATTGTTTTTTAACTGCTTGTGAATTGCTCAGGAGATCTTCAGGCTGAAAAGTAATACAGAAATACTGATTTAAACAAAATAACATTCCATAACCATCTTGGCCTCAAATGAAATGAAGGTATCTTTTAACATTACCCCCTACACACAATCAATCCACTAAAGTTATAGTAGTTAATCAAGTGATTAAATTAAGTATAGCCTGCTGACCTAGAATTTAAAGTGTTTTAGCCACTGTGACTGTGTGAACAAAGGGTTGCTAATGTTTCTGAAGGGTTACTGGTCACCATTTAAGAATCATGGGAATGTTCCCTAAATAGTGCATTTTTTCTTCTGAGAGATTCTCTGGTTCCAGTGCATCATGCAACATAGCTAAGTGATAGTGTTTATATCATTTCAGGCCTGGCGGCATGCAAAGATCTATCAGAATCAGATGTTTTTCTCCCCTGGGTTAAAGCAAATTCCCCTTATTCTAATTCCCGTACATAGGCATTAAGAACAGCTGCCGCCTTCCAGTCTATATGAGATCTGTCTGCGGACAATTAAGCACAGCTACCGGCCTGGCCCAAGAATATATTGAGTACACTGAATCATTGGTATTTGATGCAAATAGTGTTGGTGGGCTGCCTATAGGCAGAATGTTCTTGTCCTCCAGGGCTTGCTGGGCTAACAAACAGCCATGTCTTAATCACAGAGAGCTTTGACAGTCAAATAAATACTAAGAGACTAAATATCTTAGTTGTGGCTTTGTTCTCCAGTTAACAATGAGTAGCTAAAAATATCTGACTTCGTTTTACTTTCTGAAGGGGAGATGCTAAACTTACAGTTTTTGATTTGCCAGCTCCATGAATACACAGCCAAATAATTTCAGGTTTTCGCCAACAGCATTTCATAAAACATGTAATGGGGATAAAACATACTGTTCTGGATGTTGGGGCTGTGCTGTGCTGTGTGCCAAGCATTCCCTCATCGCGCACAAGGCTGCCTACTGCCACTAGGCCTCAGCCACAGACAGGCACACACACCATCTGCGCAGCTATCCAACTTAGAGAGGTCAGATCCCTGCTGGAAGTGGTGCTGTGCATCTAACAATGGGATTTATCCCAACAGCCCTTGTCCATAAACCCAGAACTGTGGTTAATCAGGAGCACAGATAAAATAGGATCTCATGCATCTACCCTCTCTCTTTTCCAGGATAGGATGTCTGACTCACTGTTTCACAGACTCTTCTTATTCTTAACGGTGCATACCTGATTCCATTTCATGTTTGTCTCAGTTTCAGTGCAGTGGTCTTTTTACACCATCCAGTTTTCTCAGTTAGATAGCATTAGCAGAAATCTCCAGGCACTCAGAGAACTGTAGGCATTGGAGAAACGGTTTCCCCTGTAAGAAAGCAATGGCTGCATGCATAACAGTAATTATTTGTGGCAACATTATGCCAAATATTTCATAAACAATTCTTTCCAAGACTGACAAATGGGTCATGCAGCTGCCTTGGAGGTGATGAACACTGGTGCCTCTGTACATAAAATGGACAGCAAAAGGGCTGTACCAAATTGACAAGGTCCATTCCTTAGCAGTTCACATATATAGCCTAGTTTTTTATGCTGTATTTTGGGCCTGGGCAATCAGTGCTAAACAGAAAAGTCTGGGGTGTTTCAATATGCTTTCTTCATATGCTCCCCAGAAAATAATATTGGTTTGTTCTTCATGGAATTTGCACATTAGTTAAGGTAATTTGGAAAGGACAAGTCTCCTATTTCTGCCAGAATTATTGTACCTTCAACAGTAGTGGTAAGTTGGGCGGGAGAATCCTTCCCATTCCTTCTTCCACCAATCCATTTGAATTGACAGCTTTGTCTAAAAAGGCAGAAAAGGAATAGTCAACATATTTTTTTAAATTGAAGGTCTCAGAGAGTAAGAAAGTCTTCACATGGAGACAGCCACAACACAGACACCAAGTGATGTTCCCTGGGCAGGTTGCCTTTTAATATATTTTTAACTTGGTTTTTCCTAATGGTATGAAGACCAAGAGCCCCTAAAAGGGTTGGCAGGGGGGTGGGATGGACAGCATCCCTAAATCCCCTAGCAGTAAGCTTTTAACTGGAAGTGATAGTGTCTGAGATGCCACAGCTTTTGTAAAACATCCAGATATTCCTTTTGTACCTTATGCAACCTGGACTTTTTCCTCTTTGTCACTGTCACTACTGCCCACTTGCTTGCTCACTTTCCCCAAGCCTAATCAAAAAGACTGCCCAAAGAGACGGAAACAGAACAAATGGAACTGCTGCCCTTCCTCCTCACTTTTGTCACTTCCAGCCTGCATACTTTGAGAGAGTGGATGATCAGGCATGCTTCACAAGGAGAATCAGCAGGTCCCAGGAATTGGCACTAGATCTGCTGCCTGAGTGTGGGTCTCACCTGGTGCCCAGCAATGCCAAGTCCTGATGCTACCTCTGGTAATTTGTCAGTTAAATCAGGGATGTACAATTAGTGCCCCTTCTGATCTTAACTGCACCCTCCAGGGTGTCTTAATGCCCCCTAGCCAGCATTACATGCATCCTCAAGGCTGAGCACTCCTAAAATTTAATGATTAGCTGCAGACCAAGTACATGATTTCTGAAGATTAAGTATTAGCAGTTTGTCCTGAATTAGCTGACATGGGGCTTACTGAACTTTGCTGAGCCTAGTGAAGGCCTGTCCATAATGTGCCTCCTGCTGATTTATGTGGCAACTCAGGACAGAAATATATTGTGCTCATTGCTGCAAGCAAATGGACAGTGGTGACAGTGACAAAGAAGAAAAGCTCTATACCCAGGCTTATCAGGGACAGCAAAACTTTCCTGTTTCCTGCTGTGGATTAACCCTGCTCAGTTTGTTCTAATGTTGGAGGACTGAGTGATCCACTGTCTGTTGGGTGCACACAAAAGTTTATATGGAGGCAGGCCAGCTTTCAGTGGGCAACATCAGTGGGCAAAAGGACCATGTGATGTACTATATACAAAGATCTCAGTCCTCCATAGGGATATCAATGAAAAACAAAAGAAACCAATCTGCTTAGAAAGTTTATCTTAATAAAATTTGGATGCCCCAAGAAAACAAAGTCAGAGGTGTTAGTTATCTCTATAGGGTTAGTTGGGAGTAAGAACCTCAGATCAAGCATGTGTGTTGATACACTGATCTGTGTTTTTCCTCACTTCAGTGGTGTAGATAGTTTTGTAGGACAAGGCTTGGTCAGGCAAGAGGGAGGGAGTCTTGTCTTGCTCAGATCTGATTAGCCTTTACCTAGTTAGTTAAACCATTTTTCTTTTAACTTTTGAAGATGCGGGGGGGGCATCCCCATAGAGAAACACATGATCCGACTTGGAGGATTAGGGTTATCCTAGGCAGGGTGGAAGGAGGTGATCTTTGCCTTGCTACTCCTCTCATCCTGCAAATCACTTACATTGTTGGTTTTGGCCATCTGGAGAGTGAAGGAAGGAGACATAACACCACCAGGATACATTATAAGCTGGCCATCCAGTCTCCCTGCCCCCCCCCAGAATACCACTTTATCCTTTCCAGAGAAGGAGTGTGTGCAGTTCTGCACTGGCAGATTCCCAGCTCCAAGGCTCCAGGTCAAAGCATCCTATGGAGCTGTGTGCATAGCATAGAATTATTTTGCTGACTATTGACCTTTTACTATTTTTTCTGCTAGTTATTCATTTTAAGTGGGTTTCTGTTGTGCTTTTCCTCTGCTTTATTGCTTGATGATACTGTTTTTTAATATTTTATGCTAGTTGGTAATGTGCTGATGGACAGTCATAGAACAAAGATATGGTAAAAATGTATTTATTGTACCCTCAGACAACTAGGAGCAGAAGTTTATTTTCTCTTCGGAATACTTCCTTCTGAACAATTAAAAAAACATTTCAGAATCCCCAAGTATATTTCACTAAGTTCTAATTCTAATGGTATCCTTCTCAGTTTTCTATTCCTGTATGTACAAAATAGCTACATGTTATGAGTGAACCAGAGGACCATTTGAAAGAGCAACACTGAACAGACATTGGACCATTTTGAATTGTTCTATAGCTATGAGTTCAACAGTTAAAATCAACATTAGTCAAAATTTCCTGACATCAAAGTAGTGTAGCTCAAGTCTGGGGATGCAGTCTCGCAGAAAGATTTGCAGAGGCTTTCACCATCACAGATCAGCTTCGTGTAAATTATGTGAATCAGTCTGTAGGAAATACTTGCCATGGACAATTCCTTTCAACTCCACTCTTCTATGATTCTTTCTATGACATTGGATAACTAAATCCAGAATACATGGTTATAAATCAAGAAAGGGATGGGCTATGCAAAGTAGCAACATGTCAGAAGCTCTGGAGGAAGAGAGATGCTGCTGTATATTGTTACATCTATTGTCAAGCATGTCCAGAATACCCTTTAAAGTAGGATCTCCCTTCCCCAACCCTTGTGTCTAATGCAGCTGTTTTGCGCTGCTTCTCTGTAATGATTGTTTTGCAGGACCTAACCAGATTTGAAATTGTGTACAGTCCAATCTCCTCACCAGTTTGTCATTGAGAAATTCAGCTTTCTGATGTCTCCAAGCCTTCTAAGAATAAACTTAATACATCAGTGAGCGCATTTTAAGTGCACCACCACTGCTTGCTCTGGCATTTTAATCTGACGGTGAAACTATCCAGAGTGTTCACTTAGCGTGTGGCCAAAGACTGAAGTATTTGCACACTGCTGTTGTCAGTACATTGAATGACCCCTTGTGTGCAGCTCTGTCAGGCCAAGTGAATTTATAAGAATCTTCCAGTGGTGAAGGTAGCAGAGCTGTTCCTTCTAACACACTAGATGGAGTTATCTCACTTAGATCACCTTCCCTTTGTCTCGCCAATCTTGCTGATGAGAGATTATTAAACAATGCAGCTGTATTGTATGCTATCCAGGCCTATATATCCTGTTCAATGACACACATTCTTTGCAGGTCAGTTGTAAAACATGTTGGAGGAAGTTGGCACAGAAGCACTCACAGCAAATCCAAGTAAATCTTGTACATGGCAGTATTTTATAGGACTGCCTGTGACCTGTTAAATGAAGCACTGCCTATGTGGTGTCATTACAACCCATGAGCTTTCTTGTCACTGGTGGAGGGAAGAGAGCATCAGTCTTATGAAGAAAAGGTATGAAGCAGAGGGAAAGTGAAATAAAACATCTGCTGCCAATAGAATTGGTTCATTATCCCGAATGTTTCACAGTAAGAATCCTTTGGCGGAGTCTGGTCTCTCTAAGCCCAGAATAAGTTGGATTGCTTCCACTACATAAATTGCAGATAATTAGATACATCATTTTCCAACATTGTTGACCAATGGTGGAGTGCACCCATGTCATTCCTAAGGACAGTGTTTCTTTCCCCACACTTTCATCATAGGTAGTAGGGACAAAAAGTAGCACTGGCCTATGCCCTGCAGGATCACAGCAGATCACAAATGGTATAAGCAAAGCAGCTCAGTGTCAAACAAGCAAAACTCAGTATCAGCAGAGCAAACAATGACAGGCAAGGACAATAGGATAGTGCCCACTCCAGCCCTCACTAAATTAATGAATGTTTCCTTTTAACATGAAATGATAAGAAATTTATCTTTAAAACGTCTTGATATTCATGCCATTTAAATTGAAGATACGTGTACTAAATGTAAGCCTCAGTGGTTTAATTCATATATTCTTTTCTTTAAAAAAGACATTGAAGCATGTATGGGCAGCAATTGGTTGGGTCCAGGTAGAAAAGGGAGAGGATCAAATTAGACACACAGAGTTAGCTGAGATAATACATTGGCCACAACTTTATTGACCTTCCCTCAAACAAACCTGGCAGTGGCATAACTTGTGGATTCGGCCATGGAACAGCCCTCCTGCTGTCTGGTTCCCCTCTTGGTCTGCATGCCAGGTGCATTGGTGCTGGATGGCAGGAACAGGGGCTCAGCACAGCATGAACAAATAACGTGAAGTCCTTTCCAGTACTCCAGATGTGGCCAGCTTGCAGCCTTCATGCTGGGCGGGACTTGGTGCTGCATTCCAGAGATCCCTTATGGCAGGGGTCTCAAACGTTGCATTACCTGGGGGCCGCTGGAAGTAGAGGCTGGGTGAGGCTGGGCCGCATCAAGCTGTGGGGGGGGGGCACTCATCCCGCATGGCTCCCGGAGGCCAGCCCGGGCGCCACCGGTGCTTTGAAGGCCGCAGGGCCCTCCCCCGTGCCCCGCCCGGCCCGCGTGCAGCTTAGAGGGAGCATTGCGCCCAGGGTAACGACTCACGCAGGTGCGTGTGAGAAAAACGCGCGGGCCGCACTACCACTAAACTTTGATATCAAGTGGGGGCCACAAAATATCGTCCCACGGGCCGCAATTGGCCCGCGGGCCGCGAGTTTGAGACCCCTGCCTTATGGGAATCCCCACTGTGGGGGAACAAACCTGCTATCTCTCCTCAGTGGATCCACTCCAGTGCTGGTCACATCTCCATAGTGGTGAAAAGCATTATAAAATGAAGCATTCATAAAGAATTTTCTGACAGTCCAGATTAACTTGTTTACAATGGAATTAGACTTGCAGTAGGGAAGGCAAGAAAACTTGCACCTTCTTTGCCAGTTGATATGCAGGTAAAATCCTTTCCCAGTTCCTTTAACTGGTGACTGTTTCTGCAAATGCAAGACACTATTGCTACCCAGAGTGAGTGAATGGAAGCCTATGATTGCAAGGCTGCGACCACATCACAGGCCTGCTTTCAGGAGCCTCACAGAATACTAGAGTTGTAAGGGGCCAACAAGACCATTGAGTTCAGCCTCCTGCTCAGTGCAGAACTCCATGTTAAACCATTCCTCTCAGATGGCCGTCCAGCTATATCTTGAACATCTTTACTGTGGGAAAGCCCACAACCTCCCTAGGTAATTGCTTCCATTGTTGTATTGCTTTGACAGTCAGGAGGTTCTTCCTGATGTTCAACTGGAATTCTGACTTCCTGTAACCTGGACTCATTAAATACTGTGCCCTACACTCTGGGATGATGGAGAAGAGATTCTGGCCTTCCTCTGTGTGACAAACTTTCATGTACTATTTGAAGAGTGCTATCATATCTCCCTTCAGTCTTCTCTTCTCAAGGTTAAACATGCTCAATTCTTTCAATTTCTCTCATAGGGCTTTCTATTTCACAGATCATCCCTGCTGTCCTCTTCTTACCCCTTTCCAGTTTGTATATATATTTCTTAAACTGTTGTGCCCAGAACTGGACACAATACTCCTGGTGAATCTAACCAATGCTGAGCAGATAGGAACTAGTACTTCATGTGATTTGAAAGTAACATTTCTGTTAATGCAATACCATTTCTCTTTTTTGCAGTTACATTGCATCATTGACTCATATTCGGTTTGTGATCTACAACAATTCCAAGATCCTTCTCACTCATTTGCTGAACCAAATATCCCCCATCTTGTAACTTGCACTTGGTTTCTTTTTCCTGGGTGCAGAACATAGTATTTGTCCCTGCTACATTTTATTCTATTGCTTTCTGCCCAGCACTCCAACCTATCAAGATCACTTTGAATTTTATTTCTGCCTTCTAGGGTATTTGCTATCCCATCCAATGTTGTGTCATCAGCAAAACTGATAAGTGTTCCCTGTACTGCCTCATCAAAATCATTAATAAAAATGTTAAAGAACACTGGGTTCAGCATGGGTCCCTGTGGTACCCACTTGTTCATTCTCCCCAGTTTGAGAAGATGCCATTGATGAGCACTCTTTAAGCCTGATTTTGTGGCCAACTGTGGATCCACCTGACAGTTGTTCCATCTAGCCCACTTTTAGCTAGTTTGCTAATCAGAATATCATGGGTCATTTTGCCAAAAGCTTTGCTGAAGTCAAGATATGCCCACCGTCCAAGATTTCTTTCCTCTGTTTTTTAATATGGATGTATTTGAAGAAGGCTTTTTTTACAGTGAGGGTTAGTATCCCTCACTAACCTCAGATCATTTCCAGCTTTAGCCTTCCTAACACCAACCCTGCAATTCCATGCTACCTGCCTGCATTCTTCCTTTGCAGCCTGCCTTCCTTCCACTTCCTATACATGTCTGTCTTTTTCCCCCCAGATCATTTCTAAGCTTTTTGTGAACCCATATGAACGTCCTCTGTTGTCTTCTATCCCTTTTCCTTGTTGGTATTGTTCATAAATGTTCCTTTAGTATTTCCTTTTCTAAAAATTTCCACCTATCTTGGACTCCTTTTGTCATTAACTTGCCATGGGACTTTACTTATCATTGTTCTGAGTTTATTAAAAATGGCTTTCTTAAAACCCAGGGTACATCTTTGACTATGCTTGGGTTTTGCTTCCTTCAGAATCAAGAATTCAAGTATGGCATGGTCACTTTCCCCAGATTTCCCATAACTTCCACTTTGTCCACTAGGTCTTCCCAGTTGGTTCGAATCAAGTCGTGGATAGCCATTCCTCTAGCTCCTTCCTCTACTTTCTGTAGGAGGAAGTTATCAGCAACACGTATTAAGAATTTCTTGGAGGGACCATGTTCAACAGAATTTGTCCCACAACAGGTATCAGGGAAGTTGAAGTCCTGCATAACTATCATATTGTGCTTCCTTGAAACATTGGCAGTTGGCTGTTTGAAAGTTTCATCCTTGTCTTCTCCTTGACTAGGGTTGGGATGAACCCTATCAGAATTTTTCCCTCCAGAATCCACTGACTTTCTCTCATGCTCAACCAAGCCAAGAGGGAGCCTCTGACTGCTCACAGATGTCCAGTTGCACAACTGGCAAATTTCCCCATTAGGAGAAGCTCCAGTTTATGAAAGGAGAGAGCTGCAAGAGGCCACACCAGCCACCATTCCTGGCAACCATCCATCTTCCCTGCCCACTGCTGCCAGTGGTGGTGGGTACAGAAAAAAGGTGCAGCAAGCAGGTTTGCTGGCTGACATTCCTGGCAACTAACCTTCTTTCCTGTTCACTGCTGCTGGCAGCAGTGGTGGACACAAGAATGGTGCTGCTTGCACAACACATGGAGCTCAGTTCCTGGCAAGCACCCCATGAATGCCAGACATGCTCACCTGGGCCACTCACCCTGGGCCACTGCAAAGCCAACCAGTGTCCAGAAAGCTGAAACCAGGGGATCCAATGGATTTTCCACAAAAAATAAATCCCTCATGCATCCCTATCCTTGACTGAGTGATCAAAATAGACTCCAACCACTATGTTCCTTTTATTCCTTGCTCCATTTATATTAATCCAGATGCTCTCAATGTGGCAAATTAAGCTTGTCCTCCTGTATTTCTGTGCAGAGATATGTATCTTTAACGTATAATGTGACTCTGCCTCCCTTTCTGTTCCATCTGTTCTTCTTGAACAGGTTATATCCCTCAATTGTTGAATTCCAATCATGGGAGTCATCCCACCAAGTTTCAGTCACACTTGTCAGGTTGTATCAACCCTCCTGTATTATTAGTTCAAGTTCATGCTGTTTGTTTCCCATACTCTGGGCATTAGTATATAGACATCAAAGACCACACACTTTATAGTTTAGCTTTCTTCTTACATTTTTGAAGACTATTACTGGACACTATTGCAACCACTCTCTCCATTGTGGTGCATGAGTCCTTCTCCACTGTTATGCCAAGGTGTACTTCTCCCTTCCTTGTAGGAGTCAGTTTAAAGCCTTCCTGATAAACTTCTTGATGCTGTGGTCAAACAGGTTCTTTCCAGTCCTTATAAGGTTCAGCCCATACATTGCAAGCTGTCCATCTTCCAAGAAGTGAGACCCATGGTCCCAGAACGCAAATCTTTCATGTTGGTACTAACTTTGTAGTCAGGCATTCACCTGGTTTATTATCTCTGCATGGCGGTGTCATTTGTCCCTACATGGGTAAGAAGGAAGGGACATGTGTTGGTGGTTTTTGTGAGCCTGAGCAATCCTTCAGTTATATTCCTAATCCATCTTTCAGGGAGACATCACATCTGCTAAGTCCACAGGTCTTTATGACATGTCTTTCCATCGCACACTGCAGGGAGTCTCCCACAACTAACACTCTTCTTTTGTTGTTGTAGATCTTGCTATCATTGCCTCTGTGTGGTTGACCTTCAGCTTCTTGCTTGGTATTGCACAAGATGAGTTGTGGTTCTCCACTGTAGGCCGCCCTCTAGTCTCATCCTTGAGTACTTGAAAGTGTTTCCATATTTCCATGGCTTCCACTGGTGCAGTGTCATCTAGTTCTTCTGCTCTTAACAGTCACCCTTTTCCAGAGAGTTTACTCCTCATTTTCCCTTACCTCAGGTTTCTCCATCTTGGCCTCAGCCAATTGTTGCTTTTCTAGCTCCTATAATACACTTAGCTGTTGCAGTTCGTCCGCTGTCTAAAAATTCTTCATCCATTGTGGGTGGACACTTGCCACCTCAGTGCTCTCATCCTGTTTTCTTTGCAGGAAGATTTCCTCATCCTGCACATTAGGTGTTTCCCCTGGCCAAGGTTTTCCTCTCTCTGTTTCTATATCTGTTCATATATGTTCTGTTGCATAACACAAGGTGGTGCTGTGGTATAGAGTGGAATTGTGAAAATATACCAGGCTTCTGTAGCAAATATTAGCACTATCTACAAAAATACCAGACTTTCCTCGCTTTAAAAGCCCCCTGTGAATATGGCTGAAAAACGCAGGCGAGGGTCTGAAGGATGGCAGCTTCATAAAAATGCCCTGCAGACCTTTGTGAGTGAGGACTCACGAGTGCACAATAAATGCCTTGTGTAGAGAAACCGTGGGAATGCACATTCAAATCATATGTGCATGCACATTCAAACCACTGAAGTGAATTACACTTCAGTAATATTTATTTATTTATTTTATTTATTTATTAGAACATTTCTATGAATTATTAATTCATTATAATTATTAATATGAATCAAGAAGGAAATTTCCAGAGAAGAACGCTGAAAGGCCGAATGACCTGATTGCTAAAAATAAGGTAAAGGCGTTCTGGGTTAAGAAATTTGTTACAGCAAAGGACAGATTGCAACTGGCACAATGGTGGACATACTGGTAACCATTTGCAGTTGATACTAATGAAAGAGGCTGGGGCACATGTGTTCTTATTTATTTACTGTCATTTAAGTTATACGGAGCTTTACAAAGAGCAGGTTTGATAGGTCCCTACCCCAAGGTGCTCACAATGTGAAACTAGGCACAAACAGCAGAGGAGCAAGGAAGAACTGGGGGCATGGCTAAACAGAGGAAGAATTCTCTTACACATGCTTCAGTTTAGTTATACTAGAACAACACTTCTTAGCACTTTCAGATGTGCTGCAGTGGGGAGTCCAAAAATCTCCAATAGGAAACAGGGATGAAAGAAGGCAGTTGAGGGAATAGGTTGCAAGTGAGAAGAGAAAGGGACAGGCTAAAAATACAGGGTAGGAAGTGTACATGAGGAGGATGAAAAAATATAGAATGAAAGGTCTTCTACACAAAACCTCTGGAACAGCAAATTGAGCCAGAAATGAAGAATCTCAGTCATAACAACTGTACTTATTGTCTTAACTTGAGGAAAGCCAGATTAGCCATATAAAATTATACAGTTTATAATCAGATTGCATAATTTTTGTTTCGAAAATTATCCTGGCTAATAATACCAAATTCTGTCACTGTTCTGTGACTTGCCATTCTCCACAGTTTTGACTAGTGGGCCTCAATCACTTTCAAAGGGGTTCTTGCAGGTGGAAAAAATTGAGTATACTTGCAGTAGGATATTGAGATTGTGGAGTTGTTGCACTGGAAAATATTACTTTGAAAGCAAGATAGGGAAAGAGTGATCTCATGGAGGTAGTTCAAGCCCAATGGGGAAGAAGAAATGAGACCTTAAGACCACTGAGGGTAGTGGAGCCACACAAATGAAGGTAGCAGGTGGTGGGTAAAAGAAAGAGTTAAAAGCAGAAGTAAACCATGAACGGTTTTAAATATAAGGATGTGTCTACTATAAGAGGAAGCTTTATAATCAGTGTTTTTAAACTGCATCTCACTTGCTTTAGTCTTTTTAAACACAAATGTTGGCTACAGGAACACACTAAAATTGTGTGTCCTGAGGCTTCGGCGAATGGGGCGGCATAAAAATGTTTTAATAAAATAAATAAAATAAAAAATATTTTAGAAAAAGATAACTCTGTACTTTATACACTATAGCAAAGTCTGCGGTGTATAAAGAAGCTGGAAGCTACAGATAGTCCTGGAAGAAATGAGTGTGCCTTAGCACTTGATTGTCCTGAGGCATGTCTTGTAGCATGGACAAGAAGCTACAGTGAGAACAGAATATGAAGAAGCAGAATGGTTTCCTATAGGCAAAGGTGTCAGACAAGGATGTATTTTCTCTCCCTATCTGTTCAACCTGCATACACAATAAATCATAAGAAAAGCTGGATTAGAATCAAAGAAAGAAATGAAAATTGACAGAAGAAACATCACTAATTTAAGATGTGCAGATGATACCATACTACTGGCAGAAAGCAGAAATGACTTGAAACAACTCCTGATAAAAGTGAAAGAAAGTACAAATGAACTGCAGCTGAATAATAAGCAAAGAAAAATCATGCCTGCAGAATTATTACAGAACTTTACTGTAAATAATGAAGAAATCGGAATTGTGAAAGATTTTACAAACCTTGGCTCGGTAATCAATTCAAAGGGAGAATGCAGCCAAGAAATCTGAGGAAGACTGAGCCTTGGAAGGGCAGCAATGAAGGAACTAGAAAAGATCAAGGATGTTTTACTGGAGATCAGAGTCCAAAGCCAGAGCCTTTCCTAGAAGCAAAAATGCCAAAAGTGATACTGCCTTACTTTAGTCAAATCATGAGAAGGCAAGACTCACTGGAGAAGATAATCATGTTAGGGAAAGTCAAAGGCAGAAGATGAAGAGGTAGACCAAATATGAGATGGATTGGAAAAGGAAGCCACAGCTTTGAACTTGAAAGAACTGAATGGAGGTGTCATGCACAGGATATTTTGGAGGGCTTTCATTCATAGGGTTTCCATAACTCAAATAACTCAAAAATGACTTGCCAGCACACAACAACAAAAGAATCAGTACAAAAAGAGCTGCTTTTTTGCAGGTGACTTTATGAACCAGGGTGGCTGGACATTAGTTCTAACCTCTTGCTCAGGCAACCACATATTGCTTGAACATATCTTCTTCATTAGCACCTTAGGAATTGGCACCATTGCCTGTTCCACAAAAACCTTTGAGCTAGATTAGCTTACCTTCACTGCCACTGCCACCGCCACCACCTTGTAGCATTTAGTCCCTCAACGTTTCTGTAGAAATTCCTTTCTGCTTCGCCTTTGTTGGTATGAGGCCGTATAGAACTGATAAGAAAGAAGGGAGAAACATGGCTCCTTCTGCTCTTACTGTAGGAAATGCAGGCATGTCACGTAGGCACTTCCATACTCGTATTGGCAACTGATCACCCATTTGTCTGACAGAGCACATTTCTTTCTCTCGGGGAGTACACCACATGGGCCTCGCACTGTCTTTAGGAAACCATCTAGCATTTTTGTTTCTTTTATCCCCAAGATTGATAAATGCATTCAACTCTCCTCCAGCCGGGGATGAAGAAAATACCATTATTCCTCCATTACTCAGATATTGTATTGCAACATCTCTTTTGGTAATGTCAGATCACAAGCAGTGATATTATTAAAAAATGAGAATTTTACTCTCCACACTATGAAATCCAATCTGTATTTATTGCCTTTAACCGCCAGCCTCTAGAGTCATCCAGAATAAATGTTTTGAGTTCCCTGCAGGGAAACTCTGGCTTTTGTTCTCCAGACATTGTTAATTAGACTATACAAGCAATCTTCCCCCATCAATATGCATGTAATAGCAGGGATGTGTAAGTGACAGTAATGTGACATCATGTGAAGATAAGGTATGCCCATGTCTTGCACCTCATTATGTCATGCCATGATGAAATACCCAGCATGCCCTGAATTGGCAAGAATGACTTTTTGCATGAGGGGGAGCAAGGACTTTCTGGAGCTAATCTTTTTGCCTTTTGAGTTTTTGGCAAGCACCTGAGCAACTTCAGCACTGTCTGCATTGTGTATGAACAGGAAATGCCTGCTAATGGAGAAAAAAGCCAAGCATCTCATCCCCTCAACTGCTTGGGGAAAAACTCTGCAAGAGTCAGAGGCCCAGTCATAGTTCTAGGCAAATGAATTTGTGACATCAAGCCTAGAAGGCACAATTCTCTCTTATGTCTGCTGCCCTACCACAAGGATGGGTAAATTGTCACTTGCCAGACATTTTGGCTTACGGCACCTATGATTCGTCTCCCTTGGCTACACTGGCTAGGATGGATGAGAGGAGTAGACCAAACTCTGCAGGGTCATAAGTTACCTAGCCCATTCTAAAACCCACTTCTTGGGCATCTTTTGCTGTTTCCTCAACAATATATTCATTTCTCTTTCTTTTACCAGCATGGGTCATGTTCAAGAGAGTTTCTGAAAGCTGTGACTCTATCAGAGGAACAGCTGGCAAGCTGCCTCATTCCATGATAACAGCAACTATACATGGTTCTCAGGACAGTGGAATCTGCTGACTCCCACAAGGCAAACTTGTGAGATGTCAGGAACTTTGGTTAGAGGAACCTCAGAAGTTAAAGCCAGTTTCAGTGATCTGGAGTGCTTCCAGACAAATGTCCCTCACTCTAGTAACCAGGAGATACTTTGCATCCACCCTATTTTCTCTTCCTTAATGAATTTTCTATGGTAAGAAAAGAAAAGTGGCGGGGAAATGTGGGAAGATTATAAATGAATGATGCCCTTGCCTGGAACCTAGGGTTGTGACATCCTCGCAAAATTTCTTGTCTCTTCTACTTGTCGGACTTCTTCCTTGGGCATGGCCCTGGCTTAGGAAGCAAACCAACTGAGAAGTCTGTGAACACTGGTGGAACTCCTTTTTGTGCAACCCAGCAATCTTCTGCAGCATGTGCAGAGCATACTCAAAGCCTGCAAGTCATGTTTGCAAAAGAGGGACTCTGGTTGTGCAGGCGGCACGTTGACTCGATTCCTGGCAGATGCCCATGCATGCACTCAGTTGGACTTACAGAAAGTGGGCCTGAGTCCTGGGAGTCGAGCCATGGGAATCTGAGAGATTCCCACCCCCAAAATGGATTCCTCACACATCCCTACTGGACCTCATTAAAATTCCATGGGAAAGGCAGGTCAATGGCACTGTAAAAGTCTCATCTGGCTGTGCCCTCAAACTATATACTGCTTTTCCCTGATACTCATTCCAAGCTGCTGTAAGTATAATGAATGCATTTCTTTTCCAGAAGAATATAAGGCCAGCCAGGTGGGTTCAGACCAAGGGTCCATCAGATTCATGGATGTCTCTTTGCATGGTGGCAAACCAGTTGCCCTTAGAAACCCACAAGTCAGACACAAATGCAATACCACCCTCTTGTATTGTAGCTGGATGGCATCACTAGCCTTGTTGTTCATTCCAGTCTGAGAGCCAGAAATTACACAAATGTAGCCACTGTATCTTCATGCCAGCAAAAGTGTAACCTGATAAATAATGGCATATTGGGCTTCCACAGAAGCCATTTTATTTATGCATGTATTCATTTATATATCATTATACTTGCATACCACTCTAATAATTCCACAGGATTCTCTAAGTGGTTTACAACACAACAATTTTAAAAAACCAATAAAATAGTAAAAACAACACAACAATAATATAAAAATGACAATGTAACAGTAACAATATAACAGCTGAGAGTTAACGCATGTGAATTAAAATCATAAAATTAGATGAAAATTCTTTAAAGAAAACTTATTCAATAAAAATCAATTATTAAAATGTCTGGAGAATAAAACCTGTTTTTGCCTGGCGCTGAAAAGATTGTAAAGAAGGTGCCAGGCAAACTGTTCTCAGGAGGCTATTCTGCAAGTGCGGTACAGCCTCTGAAACAGTCCCTCTTCTATTTGCCATCCTCCTCACCTCCTTGGAGGATGATGTTTAAGAAGGGCCTCCAAACCCAATCTGAGGGGTTGGATAGGGACATATGGGAGGTGGTGGTCCTTCAAGAATCCTTTATAGGCTAAAACAAGTACCTTAAATTGGACTGAGAGCTCAACTGGCAGCCAACGTAACTGATACTGTACTAGAGTGATAAGGGCATACAGGCTAGCTTGCCCCAGGAGTTGCATGGCCCTATTTTGTACCAGCTGAAGCTTCTGAACCATCTTTAAAGGCAGCCCCATGTAGAGCACATTACAATAACCCATTTGAGAGGTTCCCAGACTATGAGTGACTGTGGCTAGGCCAGCGAAACAAGGCAACCTTATTTGTAGTTTTTCTCCATTTTATTTAGTTTTACAAAACAGCAAGGAACCCCAAAATTCTGCTTCTGCCTCTGCCCACAATCTCTCTTATGATTTGTCCGCAGGGGAATCTACTGTGAACTGTGCCAAGAGGCAGATGGAAACAATGCCATTTCATTAACTAAAATTTCTGTATTTTATGGAACGCTTGAAATGGATTAAGGATTCATGCCGGCACAGTTCTCACTGATTACAGCATGCTTGCTTCAGGGAACCTCTCCTGCATTTTCTGTATATGCTCAAATGCCATGCTGAAAGCAGGGGAAATTCCTGCACAGACATGTCAGAAGCTTTCAGCTTCATAACACAATAGTATTGATATAGTGCATTTCAAGCATTTCAAGCACTTCACATACATTATCTTGGTAATCTTTGCACAAAAGGCTGTAAGGAAGGTCTGTACTATTATTCCCATATTGTAGATTGAGGGCTGAGATATAGTGGGTTGCCTAGGCAACCAGCAAATCCAAGGCCAAGAGGAGGGAGGTATGAACTAGGGTCCTTCAGCTTCATACACCCTTTAACTGCTTTGCTAAATTAACAGTGCTATGGTAGAACTAAATGCAAACAGGAATTCAGTTACCAGTGGCTGCAGTCAAATTATCATCAAAATCATGGTTTAAGAGCATTGTCCAAATGCCGTCAATATGACCTGCCAAAATGCTAATACTAGCATCAGCCTATAGCCTAGGGGTAGGCAACCTGTGCCTCTCCAGAAGTTTTAGCCTGCAAATCTCAACCACTGGTTATGTTCACTAGGGTAATATATGTATAGGCAGTGGGGAAATGTACAATTGTGCATTCCCATTTTTGCCTGAAATAAAATAATTACTCAAATGCATGCTTCCAATCTGGGAAATGCTTAAAAATCCAAACAAGCCAGGAACTAGGTAGCATCTAGGTTCACCTGGATACAATCATTACCCAAAGCCAGCAGAAAGGGCAACTGACAGCATAAGATCAGATTGGTCAGCCTTCTGCAGCATGCAGCCTTGACAGCTGAACCATAGATTTCAGTCTGCCTGTATTTTACAGGCACCTTTGTTTTATGGTAAGTTGTAGCTAAGGATGTACACGAATTTTGTTTCAAATGGTTAAACATCAGAACTTGCTCTGTTTGTTCTCCTGAATGCAAGCGCATCTTTGAGCAAAGCTCACAGAACCCTACATTTATGCTCATGCCTGCAAAATCAATTTGTTAGAAATCAGTGCATTTTGAAAAAAATACACATTTTGACACTTTAGTCAATGAGGGGGGAGTACACCATTCAGATACGCACTTTAAATATATTTCCTATATGAATAACAACAGGAAAAGCTCACATTTGGAAAAAGGAATGATGCAGAAATTGCTTTGGAGTGGAATTTGGTGAACCTCAATGAGTGTGATCCTTGCTGAGTCTCCCATCTCTAGTTCTTGCAGAGCACTTCCCCCTGTTCAGAATGGCATCATTTGAGCAGCCCATAACTACTGTGCCATCAATGATTCAGTGATATTCTCAATTCATATGCTGCAAACCAGTTGCATGTTAAAGCAACTCCCATTTAGAATCGCCCAGCAGTAAGCTTGTCCACAAGTCCTAACTTTGGCATCTGCAGCAGCTGCGACCATGAATTGTTGAGTCCTGCAGTTGCCCAGGGCCACCAATGCCATGCATCTCCTGTCTTCCACCGAGGCCTAGATCTTCAAAGAGAATATACACTCAGTGTTTCACAAAATATGAGCAAGCATTTCATGATGGCTCCTGGACTACCTGCCCTCGCTTGGAGCAGCTGAGGGCTTTCGTTTGTGCTGTTGCATCACTTCGCTGTTGCAAGCGGCCTTGAGAAAAACCAGCTATGGAAAAAGCCCGTAACATTCCTCAGTTGGCCCAACCAGGTGCTATCAAAGCCTTGCCTCTGCTGCCTTCATCTTTGAATCTTAATCCAGTAGCTTTACAGGAATTCCCTAGGATAGACTAGGGAAGTGTGGGTGTGGGGGCTATGCGTGCCTGTGCTCCAGGGCTTTCTTTGGTCAGCAAAACCTTGTCCGTGGGATCTGTGAGTAAAGGAGTTATCTCTAACAGGGGAGTCTGTTTGGTACAGTCTGCTTCAGTCTCTGGGGGGCTGCACTACGTAGGATTTGCAGTTCCAAGAGTGGGTTATCAGGGTCAGTGCAGGCATTCCTGTTACCTGCGGCCATCAGTGCTCCTTTGGGATAGTGCTTCAGTTTATCTCCAGCCTCCCTATTACTGTGCTGTAACAGCTGTCTAAGGAGCAAGTCCTCTTTCAGTCACTTAGAAAGAAAGGGTAAAATATGCTTCCTCGTGACTTTGCCATATTATATATTGTGTTGGTGCCTCTCAAATAAGAGTTGTCCCTTATCCATGAAGCACACCAGGAGTGGAGGTGGGGGGAGTAACTAGGAACATTTTCTACAGGGATGAATGAGCTTGTTTGCTTCACTTTTAAGCTCTGACTGGCCAAACATTGCACTTTAAGGATGGAAAATAAGGGCCAGCTTATACAGCATCCTAGCATTAAACTATGATCAACAGTAACTGATGGACATTTCATTCTACAGTCCTACAAATGCCTCTGTCACAGGGGCATGTTGCCTGTGTTTGTAGGAGCTAACACTGTCCACAACAGGGTAAAAACATTTAAGAAATTTGACTGTGGAAATGCTTATAGCCAAGTAGCATCACCCTCCCTGGCATGTTAACTTTCCACATGCAGGAGTTCGACATATGGAATCAAACTTGTGCTAGGTGCTAACTGGAAAATGGAGTAGTAAGCCCATTCCTGTTGTGCTTTACAAGATACAGCCAGATTTGTTGTCTCAACCAAATTGTTTCTTGGGTATAGAGAACACAGTAAATTAGTTTGAGCACCAGCTGATGTGAACTGTGTGATGTTCTCCTAGTGAAGTCTGTCTAATAAATTCTCAGAGTAGCCTTCTGCAACCTGTCCCTTCCAGTTGTGTTCGACTACAAATCCCATCTTCTGTAGCCTACCATGCCAGCTGGGGATGCTAATAATTGTGTTGTTGTTAGTCGCGAAGTCACGTCTGACACATCGTGACCCCATAGACAACATTTCTCCAGGCCTTCCTGTCCTCCACCATCTCCCGGGGTCCACTCAAGCTCATACCAACTGCTTCAGTGACTCCATCCAGCCACCTCATCCTCTGCCGTCCCCTTCTTCTTTTGCCACCTATTGTTCCCAGCATTAGGCTCTTCTCCAGGGAGTCCTTCCCTCTCATTAGGTGGCCAAAGTATTTGAGTTTCATCTTCAGTATCTGGCCTTCTAAAGAGCAGTCAGGGTTGATCTCCTCTAGGACTGACCGGTTTGATCGCCTTGCGGTCCAAGGGACTCACAGGAGTCTCCTCCAGCACCACAATTCAAAGGCCTTAATTCTTTGGCGCTCAGCCTTCCTTATGGTCCAACTTTCACAGCCATACATTGCTACTGGGAAAACCATGGCCTTGACTATATGCACTTTTGTTGGCAGGGTGATGTCTCTGCTTTTTAGTATGCTGTCTAGATTTGCCATAGCTTTCCTCCCCAGGAGCAAGCGTCTTAATTTCTTGACTGCAGACCCCATCTGCGGTGATCTTGGAGCCCAGAAAAATAAAATCTGTCACTACCTCCTTTTCTTCCCCATCTATTTGCCAGGAAGTGATAGGACCGGATGCCATGATCTTAGTTTTCTTAATGTTGAGTTTCAAGTACAACACATACAATAATTGTAGTATAACACATCTGGAGGGTGTCAGGTTGGGGAACATGGCTTTAGAGACACACTGGCCTAGGTGCTTTCTGGTCAGTAAAGATTACAGAGTTCAGGGCATAGAAACATTAGTGTCTTGTTTGTGACAGCTGACTCTGTGTAAACTCCAGAAACCATCACTGATCAATTTTTGTTTGTTGCTCGTACAAAGCATTTTTAATGCACAAATATTTACAAACTCTATAATTAGTCCTCAAGCAACCCAAGGAAATTGAAAATGACAGTTCCTGTTCAAGACAATTAAGCCAATCCATTGTTCATCCAGGATCTGAGTCCAGCATGTGTCCTATACTACATCCTTTTCATTTCCGAAGTTCACCCTTCACTGCCTGCTGGTGTTTTCCTCCATCTTCCATGGCTCTATCCCCTGCTTTCAAATGAGCCTAAGCCACTAAAGCTACATTGAAGGCAGCATTCACTGAAGCCATCCTCACTTACATCAATGTTTGCCCAGATCCTAGCTCTGGAAAATCTCATAGCAGTTTGACAGAAACATATTCACCCCTCAGTTCTCTTTATTGTCCACAGACGCTGTTCTGTGCATGAGATCTCTGAAAAACGAAAGGTTAACAAGACCACACTTAGAGCTGATATTTGGCCAGTCTGAAACATAGCAAGAGGCATGAGTTCAAAACAAATTAGGAATTGCTGTTCTCCTCTCCCCCATGGAGAGAACTGGAACACCAGTTAATTTGACCTTTTGTTTAGCAGGCTATTGTATTGCAGAAAGATGGCACAAAGAGGATGCATGCAGCATCTCTCCTCCACCTCCAGCACATTTCTTCCTTGGTCCTTTCCACAGTTCCTTTTCCTGTGTGTCATGCAGAGCTGTTATTTTGGCCCAGAACAGGTAGAAGAGAAGGGGTTTAAGAAATAGGGAGAGGAAAATAGTAGCTGTGTCCTCTTTCACTGCTGGAGCACTGCAGGTGACACGATCTCCCAGATGCAATGTGACAACCCTCTTGGAGGGACCTGTCCTGCTACCAGCACCACCTCTGCTAGCTGCCGTGACACTGAGAAAATGCAGAGCACTGTTTATTGCTGTGCACCCGAGTCCTGACATTTAGACATTGCCAGGGCTCAGAGATGCTTGTTTTCTGGCTTAATTTATAGAATAGATTCATTTGATGAGTCACTCTGCAACTTGATGCATTCTGTCCAGATAAAAGATACTTTTTATCCCTATGATAAAAGGGGATGCATGTGATGTCAAAATAAAAGAATGTTTTCTCAGCCGAATAAAAGTTGAAGTTGACTAAAACATCCTAAGAAAGCCGGAGTTTGGAGTCTTTACCATTTATAGTGAAAATTATCAAACAGCCTGACATTTTTTTCTCCCCCTCCTCCCTAACACAATACCAGTATTGTGTGTCACCTTGGCTGCAAATGGTAATTTCTGAGACACCTTCTTAGTCTAGCTGACAATACATACACACCAGAATGTGTTCCCTGCCCAATTAAAGTGACTTGCCAATCATCTGGGGGGAGAAATTTGTTTGTGCAAAGTGCTCTGAAAGTGGCAACTAAATGTGCTGCTGTTGTCAAGAAGGCATCTATTAACACCAAAAACAATTAGGAGTGAGAGAAAAAAATTGCTAGGAAAATTGTTACAATGCCACGTTATAAATAGTATTCCTTGTACCTTGGCCTCTGTGAACAGTTCAGGTCACTTGGTCTTTGAGATGACATGATAGAACTAGAAGGCATATAGAGGAGAGAGAACTGATCAACTACAATAATCAGAGGGCTGAAATTACCCCCAAGTGTTGACAGATTGAAAAGAAATGGGGCTCCTTTGCTGATTTACAGTCTAGTTCTTCTGCATGTTGAACACCATTTATTTTAATGGATGGCACTGAGTTATTCAGTATATCTGTATGTCTGCCTATGCATGATTAAAACAATGTGCTTAGTACAACATTTTTTGTGATCTAAAACTCTGCCTGTATTCCTAACAGAAGCAAAAGAGTTAACTGGCTGGGATGGGGCTGGAGGAGGAGAAGAGAATGTGAATGTTTCTTCTGGGTCTTTGGTGACAGTTAAAGCATGGGTTACTTTGTCCAATATTTTTATTTTCAGAGTAAAGTGCAGAGTACTACTTTTTTTGTATGAAATGCAGTCCAACTATGGAGCTTGTCAAGAACCTAGGATGGAATGAAACAAGCCTGCATAGCATGTAATCCTCCAAACTCCAATTTGCAGCACGCTAGGGGCTTGACAAACCTCTTGATCTGGCTGCCAGTCTGTGAGTGCTAACAGGGCAGATAGGGATTGTCAAGAAATCGTAAAGCTCCTACGTTCTGCTGCCAGGTTGCAATTGACTCCACAAGCCACGGGCTGGCTAGGCCTGCCATAAAATTATTAATAACATGAATTAGCTTTATTGACCCACTAACAAGTATAATCTTTAGCTTTTAAACAATACCTGAATATTTCTGCCTTAGAACTCAGAAACAAAGATTCTTGATCATCCATGTGCGAGCAATGCAAATGAAGTGAAAATTTACAAGGACAACATCAATAAGGAGAAATGAAGACAAAAGATGGCAATACTTGGTATATTAATGATGGGTTTTTTCCTGTTCTTCAGCAGCTACTTTTGGCCATGTTTTGTGCTAGATTGGTGACACTAATCCAGATGTGTAGTGGGAATAGAGCTGTAGGTTTCACAGCTGAAGTTAACTGGAATGCATCCGTCTCAAAGTCTTACTTCAGAATTATTGATATAATATTTTTACTGTACAAGTAACTCTACAAGTCATATCACTTGCCTTGTCAAATAGCACTGTTATTATATACCTGGTTCTATGCTGGAGAACTGATGTCCAATTTCTACATGCACACTTTTCCTCAGAGTGCATTGGTACCATGAGTTGTACACCATACTAAATAAATAAATAAATAAATGTTCCCAAAAAGTTTGCTCAGCTGCAGTCCAAAATAGGATTGCTTTCATTAATCCTTCAAAGAGTAGGCTTTTTATCCAGTTAGCTATGCAGGAGCCATGGGGCAAGGGAGAAGAGAATGAAGCCAATCCTTTCAGCAGGAGCAAGCCTACTTCAAATGTGTGAAAGGATTATGAAGGCAAGAGGCAAGCACATTTGCAACAAGAAATTTTTGAAAAGCAAATAAATTTCAGAGATGTAGACCTGCCTTGCACTGTGGAGAAGAAACAGAATGTTGGCAGTTGCACAGTTACACTCGCTGAGTTGGAACCATAAACTCTAGGAAAAAAGGAATGAATTAAACAGAACAAGAGCTGAGGGATTTTAAATGCTGTCTTAGAGGTTACAGTAGATGCCTCATAAATCTAAACAATTAGGAGATGCAGTCAAGAGGCCTGACCCAAATGCATTTGGATCCGAGGCTGGCTCAAGAGAAGCACAACCTTGCGCTTAGAGCTCTTGAACAAAACTGTCACATTAGAACATTTGTCTGCTTTTGCTTGGTGGGTGCACTTGAGGCTTTATATAAGAAAGGGGCAGAGAAAAAGGCACATGGTCTAAAACAAACTAGTTGCCAAATGCATAAGAATCATGGAACATAGCAGATTTAGATAATGTTTTGAGCAGTGAAGAGGCAGGTGTTTCAATTCAGAAAAGAGCTGTGTTTTCCCAGGAAAATCAAAGTCTGTACCCTACTCATGAGGAAAAAAGTATACCTGCTGCTCTCGACAAGCATAAACTTAATTTAGTTTTTCATCTACATTATTGTTTATGCAGTCATCTGTTACACTCTGATCTGGTCCAGTGGACAGCCCGCATGACCTAGAGCGGGGTGTTTGTGGCTGAATCCTAGCTGAACACAGATTCGCTGAGTGCAATGTAATAGATGCACCTTAACTTGGCTTTTAGACCCCATGCCCACTAAAAATTTGTATCAGTTTTATACCAATTGGTTTTATACCTCAATTAAATATATTTTGGCAAGGCTGCAATTTGAAGGGAACTGACACTAGAACTTGCTTCTGAGTGGGCATGGACAATGTCATGATGTGGGAGTCCCTGCTAAACATCCCAGCTCCAGCTCCACCCTGCGTGACAGAGTATCCCTGGGGGAAAGAAATACTGTTTAAAATGTTTAAGTATGAAGTATGAATATATGCTTTGAACAAAGTAGAATCCCTCATTTGT
Source organism: Varanus komodoensis (assembly GCF_004798865.1). Taxonomy (NCBI): domain Eukaryota; kingdom Metazoa; phylum Chordata; class Lepidosauria; order Squamata; family Varanidae; genus Varanus; species Varanus komodoensis. The sequence goes on along the minus strand of NW_025336479.1, from coordinate 6,314,729 downwards.
AAAACAAAAATACCAACTCACATTGGAGGACTGGTATAAAGCTCACTATCTAGAGCTAACTATGTACTCAGTGCTTAAAACATAGTGATGCCATTTTATAGCACTCTCATTTTTTCTTTAAGGAGAAAATCCTTTGCTAGTTCACCGGTTATCTGGTAGTTTGCCTCATACAAGAAAGCTCTTATCAGTAAGCTCTCTTCTTATCAACAATTCTTTCATATGTCATTTTTCCTCAGCTCTTTCTAAAATTTTTGGCATAATTCCACACAGCTATACAATGGTGAATTCAAGGAATCTTTTCAAATAGCTCTATATCTTCCATCTCCCAGGTAGCCACTTTCAGGGAATCCTCCAGCCATGTTCATTTTTTGCCTCTTTGAGACCTGACTTCCAAAAAATTATATGGAATTCCATACACCATATATTCCCCATAAGTCTGTGGGTCCAGGATGTGAAAGACTGGTACTTATACAGATATGCTAGATATACTTTCAGATAAGCATAGATTTATAAGGTTCTAGACCAGGCAGTAGGAAAGGGGAAAGCAAGACAAGTTTCATGGTTGCTTTACCATTAAGTAAGTTCTCAGGAACCCCAGCCTGAAGAATACTTATCTGACTCCTGGGAAAACATGGTTAGGAATGGACTGCAATCTAAAGCACACTTTCAGGAAGTAAGCATGTGTAAACATGCCCGTTAGCTACGGTGATAACAAAGGTACTATCCATCTGCCATTTTGTTCTCATGCCCAGCATTGAGCTATTAATGCAATATACCAGCCAATGAAAGAGCACTTGAAGGAAATGAAGAAGCAAGTGTTGGAAAACCAAGCTTTGCTTGAAGATCAATAGCAGAGAGTTATCTGATGGGCTGTCCAGCTGCTTAAGAAGCTTAACACCAAAATTTTCCCCATTGAATTTTTACTTCTATAAATGCAAACACCTTGAACAGAGCATGCCCAAGCTGCCTTAGATGTGCGATTTCACGCAAACTACTTACAACAATTTGCATTATTTACACATGTATTTATTCCCTTCAGAGGTTTGGCTCAGCTGTGTGTCTCCAGAGCCATCTGTTGTGGGTGAGCAGCTTATCTCAGCTATCGGAGCCCTCTTCTAAATATTGTGACCAAACAGGATTCCAAGAACAACAGCCATCCTGTTTCATAGAGAATGCACAAAAGCTGAAAAACTGTTTATAATTATCGGCTAAATAAGTTGGGTTAATCTGGAAAGAGCTGCATAAAATCCCTGATGTCAGTTGGGAGGAGTTTTGCTTGGAGTTAGCATTTGGCAAAGCAAGATCTAGTGGCAAGGCTATTCTGTGCACTGCCCGGTTCAAGGACATTTCCATAAATCTAGCCCTTCTGTGTATTGACAAGGAGGTTTGAAGAGTGTTGCAGGAAAGCCGATTGAGAAATCCATGAAGGAGCTACAAGAGAAAATCTGTAGTGAGAGGAATCTGGATGAACAAGATGAGGAGAGGCAATGCGATGTAGTAATACTACATCTGATTGAACAACAGAAGAGGGACAAGATGGAGTTTACAAGCAGCAACAGAACTGATAGAAAGTGGCTGTATTTGCATATTATAAACCAGGAGGCCTGGATTATTCTGGTTTACTATGAATGAGCAGCATGCTAGTGCATGCAACTTCTTCACTTCTGCTTTCTCCTTTTGCATAACCAGTAAACCAAACTATGAAAGAATAACTTATTATGATATCAGTTTGAACCTGGGATCCTCCCCCTGGGTTATTGCTTTGTGCAAACACTACACATGTGTACCAAATCAATGGTACACATTGATTTGCCTCACCAAATCAATAGGGTAGTGTCCATACTTCTCTTCTTGGAGATTAGGGAAGCCACTGCTGCAGGCATGGGGGAGCAGCCCTGCCAGAGCACTGCAGTGTCCTCCCACATACAGTCTTCTAAACAGATTGTCAACATCTGTGTGATGCCAGCATTGAAAGGATCAAAGAAGAGACTTGACAAGAATTGCAGCGAGCATCCAAGCTCTGGCCTTGATAAATGGATGGAACCTCCATGCTCAGGCATGGTTATCTTCTGAAAACCAGATACTGGGGAAGACTATTAAGGGAGGGGAATAATCTAAATTAGGCATCATTATTGGCATTGTAACACCTGACTCACTGCTGTGTCATCCCAATCTGTTGTCCCTGTGCTATTTCTGCTAATATATCCCAGTTTTCTTCAGACATGTTATATTATGGCTTTTCGATGTGTTTCAGTGTGCTAAAGTTCTGATGCCATTCTGGAGCCAAGAGGAGTAGTTTCATTCAACTGGTGGGCTGCTGGATGTAGAGAGAAAAGGAAGTGTCCTCTCAGAGCTTCCACAAATGGCAACAATTTGGAGTTTCTTCAGTTGCTCACCCACCTCCCTTGCCCCCACCTCACGGTTTCTTTCTCTCTCTAACTTGCAAATGCTTCCCCCCCCCCCCCCCCTATCTTCTCTGGGGGGGGGGGATGTGATGTCTTTTCAAACCTTCCCAACTCTTTCCTTTGCCCTCACATTCAAAAGACAACTAGCTGGAATGCATTTCTCCTCAGTAGAACATCTAATAATCTTCAGTGGTTTTGCAATAAAATCACATTGACCTCAATGGAGCTAAGTTTGGGAAAGTCCACATGGGAGGGGAATGGGGTGCTGCTTGTCCCACTTGCTTCACCCTGTGGGGATGGGAAGACAGGAACAAACACCAGCACCTTTTTCCATGATGTTTTGTGAAGGGGCAAGAGGAACGGTCAATATTTGTTTTCCTTTGTTTAAATATCTCTGGTCTAACTCCTTCCCACTTTTGCATGGTTAACTGAGCTAAAAACATCCATTCACAAAATCAAAGGAAACTTAAAGGGGCATTTCTCTGCACTCATACCCTTTCTGACCCCTCTGATTTAGAAAAGAATCGAACAGTAGCAGAGTTGGAAGGGGCCTGTAAGCCCATCTATTCCAACCTCTGCCCTGCTTCCGAATTGTATTTGTTTTCAAATAAGCTGTGCCCCAACTGTGATAAATGCAGTTTACCTTGACGTTATTCCCTCATAAATGGAAAGGGCTTTAGTGTAGACCTTACCAGGGCTATTGACTTCATTCCTTGCATGTGGTCTTCCCAGAGGGCAGTGGCTTGACCCTGCTAGAAATAGGATGCTGTATTAGATGGATCCTTGATCTGACCCACAGTGCTCTTCTTGTGGCTGAGGATGATAGAAAATGGATAGGATATTTTTATAAATAAAATTACATGAGTTACAAGGGCACTTCAGCTATCAGTATCCTCCCTGATTGCAGAGGGAGAGGGGAACACACCAACCCTGCCCATTTCCTCTACCTTCAGCAATGTTATTCTTACATTTAGCTTTCCCTAATCTGGCACTCTCCATAAATGTTGGACTACAGTTCACATCACCCCCAGCTAGCATGTCACCCACACTGGTTGGTGGTGATGGGAAGAGTTGTCCAAGGCTTCTGGCAGGTACCAAGTTAGGAAAACTCTTATATGTGCCTTTACGATGAAGCTGCTGATGCCCATCTCACCCAGACATTTTTCTCTGACTCCCAGCTGTTGTTTGGATGGTGGCTGTGTTCAACTTTGCTATCAGAGCTCCTTGCAAAGTGAACTGGAGCTTCACCAGAGATTAAAAGTGTGACTTTTGCATACGCAATATCATGTACTCTGTGACTGAGTGCAGAGTTCAGTGGCAAGCCAGCCAGCTACTTTAAGAAATGGAGGACAGTACAATTTGCAGTAAACTGAAAACAGACACTGAAATGTCTGAAACTAAGGCTAATGTTCTTTTATGCACAAGAAACATTGCTTGATAAATAAGATGTGGAACTGCCCATTTCGGAAGCTCCTGTTATCTTTGTAATCAGCAGAACCGTTTTCAGCATCAGCATGAGTATCAGTTGTTTTTGCTGCTCTGTATTCCTTTAAAGCAATCTGAGGCAGCTTGCACCAAGGCAGAACTTGTTAAGTGATCTACTGAATCTGATGGACACCAAACTATTGTACAGAAACACAAAGGGCAGTGTAAGGAGAGATTCAGAAAACTCATAAAAGAGCATGAAATTAGTTACAAGTTTTCCACACTCAAACTCACTCAAATTCAGTCCAGAAAACACAAGATCAAATGGTCCTAGTTTGGAAGGGAAAAGATGTCCTGTCTTCCTCTAATCTCTACCATCCTGTTTCCAGAATCTGATATGTAACAATGGATATGTGCTAATGATGCTTCCAACAGTACACAGTGTTGTTCTCTGTCTCATAGACAGATGATCTCTGCAAGGCGAAGCACTGTAAAATCAGTAAAGGGAGCTTGTGCAATTGAAAGAGATGCAGACAAGGCTGAGCTACACTGAGTACACATTTTTTCTGAGCACTGCTGCTTATTATACTCTAGGAATATTAGAATCTAGCATATTTCACTCTTTAGCATGCTTCCCACGCTTAATCTGTTGCCATGTTTTCTTGTGTTTTCTTCAAGGCTGGGCACACATCATTTCTTGACTGTAATATGAAGTGGTGACTTGGATGTATGAATGGACTAGCAAAGATCAAATGCTACAGTCTAGTATTCAGTTTGCATTTCAGTGCAGGTGTACCAAGTTCTTCCTGAAACTGAACACAAGCTGGAATGCAGCTAGATACCAACATCCGCATTTTTCTGAAGCTTGTGATGCAGTTCACACCACAACCAAAAATGCTTAAATATGTGTGCAATTAAACTATGTGCAAAGATATGTATACAAAGATAGGGTGGCTCAGCTACACCCCTATCTAGAGGTATATAGCCTGGTTTCCTCATCTATACTCTTGTAATCACTAACCTAGATTACTGGAATGCACTGTACATGGAGCTATCCTTGAAGACTGTTCAGAAGGTACAGTTTGTGAAAAATACAGCAGTCAGATTAATAACTGGGACCAATTGCGCTGAACACATAGCATCAGTTCTGATACACTTGCATGGGTGCTTATTCACTAATGATCCCAATCAAGGTGTTAGTCTTAACCTATAAAGCCCTACAGGACTAACAACCAAAATACTTGATCAAAATCCTCTTCTGCTTGCAGTCTACCTGGACACTATGCTCAAAATCTGACATCTTCCTCTGAAGGCCACCTGAAAGAGAGGCTTTTCTGACAAATCAGATTCAGGCTATACAATATATCAGGAAAAGTTTCCTCACTGTCAGGGCAATACTGCAGTGGAACCAGTTGCCTAGAGAGGCCAAGCACTCTCCTATACTGAAGACATTCAAAGCAAAACTGGACAGTCATCTGAGTGGGATGGTGTAAACTGGTGTCCTACAACAGCAGAGCATTGGACCTGATGGCCTTCTGGCCCCTTCCAACTCTGCTATTCTGTGATTCTCTGATTCTTGGTGACAAGAAGGGAGGCCTTCTCTGTGGAAGTCCCCAAATTACAGAATGATCCCTCCAGCCCAACTTTATTATCTTTTGGTGCCAGGTTAAGACCCTTTATGCCAAGGCAGTTAACACTTCCAAAGAGTACAGCAGCAGAGGGACAGTATTGTTAACAGCCCCAGTGGTATGGACTTGTCTCAGCTGCTTAAATTGTTAAAATTTGATTTTCAATCATCAGTGAAATTTTCTGTTTTTACTGTTATTTATATTTTATATTGCATTTTGTTGTATGTACCTACTGTTGTACACCAGCCAGAGAGCTTTGGCTGTTGTACAGTATCAAAATAAAATGACTACCATTAATACCCAGTTAGCATTCACATAACTGCAGATTCCTTTTAGCATTATCTGGAGCATTTCTTAGTCTATATGAAATGGGAAATATTTGACATTTGGAAAAATGGACAGAGCAGGAGCTGCAATACCCCTGATAAGATTCCCAAAGCATATTCTAAGCTTTATAGGGGAATGTGCTTTAAAGTTTTTATCTCATTAAAGCTTGGAAGTTGTTCCTCAAATTCCAGTTCTCATTTTTATTGGGCTTGCATGGCATTTCAGAATCTTGTGGATGACAAAACACCAGGTTTGATGAAAGAGGAAGTGGTAATTTAACAATGAATACAAGAATTTTCTAGTAGGGCAAGGATGGATTCAGATGAAAAACTGAAGTGGTAATAAGCTACGAGTATCTGCATGAGTGGAAAATCATAGATCAGTATGTAAAGAATATGACACTATATGTTGATTGTGCAACCAATTTGTACAGTCTGCTGTGTTGATATGCATGCTTGTGCAATCACTATGTAAGCATCTGCACACAACCAGAAGCAATAGTTCTATTCGTAATCCACCCAGCAAACATGTGTTCTTGGGAGGATTAGAAATACAGTCAGTTTATCCATCAGTGTGAGAATCTTTAAAGAGTTAAACTAGCAAGCCAGATAGCCTCAGATTTCTCAAATACACATTAAGGCGCAGGATAGAAAAGCCACAGTCAAATGCACACATCTGAAAGTAAGGTTCACTGAACATAGTTGGACTTACTGGATGGGACTAAACCTACAGTTTGTGTTAAAGTATATGCCTACTCATGGCACTCTTGTTTTCTTCCTTTTAAAAAGGAGTATCTAAACATGAAAAACACTGAGCCCACACTCATTCATGTTACCTTGGTTCATACTTTCCTCAGTAGCAAACGGATTGGCTTTCTTTTGGTTTGTCTCACTTTCACCCTGCTGTTCCTCTAAAGAGCTCTGTGCAGCCCACATGAGGCTTTTTTTTTCCCCTCACAGCATGACATGTGGTAGGTTAGCAAAAGAGATAGTGACAGGCCCAAAGTCTTCCAGCTGGGGGAAGAGATGTTTAGGTTGAGGTTTCCTGTGGTCAAGCCATTATGCTACGCAGGCGTTCTACCAGTAGTGGAAAGGGGAAGGACTCTGACTTGGGAGTACTGGATGAGCTTCTGTGCCCAGCTGTCTCATGTTTAAGAAATCCTTTCATACACCTCAGCCAAAGAGTTACTTCCAAAGAACTCCAAATGCATTATGCAGAATTGCAGCCTGGAAATATATAGAGTTGAACTAGAAACTCAGCTCCTCAGGCACCTGGGCTGTTCTGGATGCTACAACTCAAATCACTTGAGTGCTACTCAAACCTTAGGCAAACTAGGCCTCAGTCTGAGTGTTAACTATTGACTTTCATCCCATAATGCCTTTCCTTCCCAGGCCAACAATAATAATAATGTCACCTAGCATTCATGTAATATTTTAGTACTTCATAGTACTTTGCACAATAACCCATAAGATAAGTCAGTATTATACACATGTCTTGCAGTGAGCCAGATGGATGGTTGTTTCATATGTTTATGGCAGACAAGAATTTTGAACTAGATTTATGGCTCATTTTTAATCCACTGCTTTACATTAACTCCATAGTCCCCAAACTTACCAAAGAAGACCAAGGTGGATCTATACTAGAGCACCTTCTGTTTATTTGGGAATGCTGTCATGGTATGTATGCAGAATTGTTGGGTGCATGGTAAGGAATATGGTGCAGTTCCTGTGTGAGCTTGTGTCACACACAACTGCAACTGCAGGAGGAGGAACAGGAATTTGAAAGGTGCTGTGCACAGGAGATGCCCTTTGAACTTGAATTTGCCTGGGATTTTTTGTTTCATTTGTTAAGCTATTGACAAGTTTGTGGAGTTTTTTAAAGTTAAAAAATAGTAGTTGACAAGGTCTTTTGCACCTTCACCAAAAGAAGAAAAATGGTAGGGAAGGAGTTAAGGAGCCAAGAGAGGGAGGCTGTGGTGCTGCTTGCTGCTGCCCTCCACTTCCCATTGGGTGAGACCAGCTGGACCAGCACAGCTGCTCTCCTGCACCCAAAAACCATTCCCCAAAACAAATGCAGCCTTTCCCATGCTCACTTTTTAAAGAGCAGGCAGGCACCATTGAAGACCATGTGACTTCCTTCTGCATAAACACCACTGCAGATAATGAAATTTGTTTCTGAGTAGATAAACAGGCACTTTTTCAGGTAGTGGTTTCTTGAGACAGGAGGGCAAAGGACATTTTGAAAAGAGATTCCAAACTTTATTTTTTCAGTGGGGAGTGAAGGGAAGGGGAAGCAACATCGCGGGTACTCTGCACGTCCTTTCCAGTCTACTTGGCAAGTCAGAGAGAGAGAAGCCATGAGTCACAAGACAGCAAGGGAGGTGGAAAGGCATCTCAAGGCTGATTAGGCTTCTTTCCTTCTTAAAGTTGCTGCTGTTTTGTTGAGGCTGCCTATGTGGAGATTACGTAGCTAGGAGCAACCTCCTGCACTTGAAACAATGTGCTAGGTTGGTGCTGTTCACAGATTCACATTTTCATCTTAGCAAATACTGCTTAAAAAAAAAAAAAGTAGAAGCTTGATAGGATACGTCCCTTTCAATGCCACTTCTCCCTGCAACCTGCTGAAGCCATTTTTCTCTACAGAACAATACTAGAAGTTTAGCACACACTGGAATGCACACTTCAGAAAAAATGCGACATATAACAGCAGCACAATCTAACTGCTTTGAAGAAATCCAAAATAAAAGGGCAGAAAGTAACATAAGGATGTCAGTTTGGGGTGAGAAACATGTAACACACTAGTGCATCAAGTGTTACAATGCCAGTAAAAATTCCTACTGTAGATTCCCCACAAATCTCCAAAGTGTCCAAGCAACTGATTCTCTTTGGAAGATATATGCAGTGCTGTTTACATAACTTATAAATGAGCTTTCATCAGGACTAAAATAGAAGAACATGAGAAGCATGTGTCAAGCTCACGGGGGAGCTGGGACATTAATTCCAAGGATCCTGACAGGGTTAAAGCCAGAAAGGTGAATATGCAGTCCAAAGTCAAACACAGGGAGAGTTACAGAAGTTCTGGGACAGCCAGAAAATACAAGGTAGTGATCAGGGAACAGTTGCTCAAAAACTGTTCCAGCACCCGGTGTCCAGAAGTGAAGGCTTTTCAGCCTGGGCCTTCAGAATCCCTCCACAACACAACTACAGGCTGTTAGTGCAACCTGAGGGATTCTCTTCTTGTGAACAAGGCTTTGCTCACAAATATAGCTTTACCCATGAGGAGGCCCTGTTCCTAGAGCAGGCAGTTTTGTACCTGGCAGGCCCAGCTCACTGGGACTAGAGGACTACTGGGCATTTTTCTCAGAGTCTGATAGTTTCCCTCAGTCTTCCTTGCCCACAGTTGTTTACCAGCTCTTTAGACAACGTTCTGATCCCCTAGTTTCACTTTTCTTGTTTCAGAGGGCTTTTTCCTGAGGGGAGGGGAAATGGGATGCTGTTCCACATAGACTCTTGTCCTTCAGTGAAGCCCCACCTAGAGGTTATGTAGTGGAGTGGAGAAAGGGAAATGCTCTTTTTGTAGAGCTCAGCTCTCAGTGCTGTCATGAAACCCAAAGTAGGTATAGCAATTAACAGACTTATGTACAAATGCCCTAAGTATATCTTGGGTGAAGGTAGGATGACCATGTCCCTCACAGGCCTCAGAAAACTCTGATGCACTTCAAGGCCCCAGATACTGCAGTTCCTTTGTGATGCTTGGCTGAGGTAGCTACAGGTCATCCTCTGAAGAGGAGTCCTCCAGTGGGGGGCATGGCAACATCCTGCAAAGCAAAGAGAGACAGACTCTTCCTTCTGCACTATGCAAGCACACAAAATACCACAGACTAAACAGTATCTATTTCCTTGGAATGCAGATGCTTTATTGGGGGCATATGTGTCACCGATGTGTGTCATAATTTATCCATTCGTTCATTGCTTCCTTCTGGATGAGAGCCTTCCCACATCAAGGAATTGTTCTGGCAGAGGAGAGTGGCTTAGTTCCTCAGCTTCCCTCCTCATTGTAATTGCAAGTGACATTGTTGACTATTCTTTTAGATTTTCTGCATCAACTGAAAACAGTGCTGGTACTAAAGGTAGGCTTAGCTGGATGCCTACCAAGGGCCTACCAACACATGCCTCTCACTTTGGCCCAGACAGTGGTGGCAGTGGTGGTGAGGAGGAGCAGATCCTACCTCCTAGTTGCTCAGCGACCCTCCTCCTATCAGCCAAGCAAGTGGTGGCAATGATTAGAAAGAGGATGAGCAATAGCAGCTGTTGGCAGTGGTGGTGAAAAGGCACTCACCAAGAAAGGGGGCCATGCGCAAGGGCCTTCATAAACCTAGAGCTGGCACTGACTGAAGGCTTATCCTTGGAGTCCACACAGTCATACCTCTAGGTAGGAAATGTAACTATTTCATCTACAGGAAGTGAATGGGAAGTGACTGCCATGAACTTGTCCTGTTTTTCAATACATCAATCTAACATCAAAGCAGCAGATTGAACTGCCTCCCAAGAACATGAGAAATAGAGTGATCTGAAGAGAGTGTCAGGTCCAGGATGTAGGTGGCAGGTGTCTGCAACTGGAGCACCAGGACCAGGGGTGATGAGGTCTTAACAGAATACTGGCGGGCCGGAGGCAAGGGCCATGTCAGGAACAAGTAAGACTCAGATACCCAGCAAGATCAGTAAATATTTGTTGATATTTCAGAGAAATTTGAATGTCATTAGTGTTTTGTGTATAAGCTCTATGCTGGAAAAAAATCCTCTTACACTGAAACCTTTCCATATGGCAGTAATTGACAGCCCAATCTGGTATTTCTGAAGCACATCTGATCAGGGCTTTCTCTCATGCCTTCTCAATTGCAGGTGCAAAGAAATACAGATTGTTAATAACTCTTGGAACTGATGTGCATTTGAACAGCATGTCTTCATAACATGAATTAAACTGTGCACGCTGCATAATAACTAGAAACAGGGAAGAAAATACATATACAAATGAACTTAATGCCAAGTAACTTCTGATTACTTAACTATAATGTCAAATGACCTTCAGCAGCTGAATGTAAATAATTCCCATAATGAAATTTGCTTCAAGTTTATTAGTCTCTTCTCCTCTTCTACATTCTATATTTTGCCCTGCTGTCTCCCTCTTTATTCCAGTTTTTACCAGCAATGTCACTAGCTGACTTGACTCCCCCTTCCATTCCAAAATTTGACACTAGCACTGTACTTTGGGAACAGAACCACAAACCAATACTACATCTTTCATTCTGTAGGTATCTTGGGCTTTACTGGTCCCACTAAGGTTCCCTTCTGCCACTGGTTTGTACAGGTTATGTACAAAAAGCCAACTTGCACTCAACTCAGTGAATATGCAAATTGCAGCCTAGCATGTTTTGCTGCTTGAGGCAAAAGACAAGGTGGTGCCCCTCTTTTGTACAAGTTTCCAGGTACAAAATCTGACCAGTCCGGCAGCTGAATCTTACTTCAGCAGTGGTAACAATGTTCTCCACCGCAGGAGGATCAGCAGGCTGTGTTATATACACAGGCTGTTTTTCACCACTCTGTCACTACTTCAGATCTCCCAGCATCTGTTACTGGGGACACCTGCCTCATTCGACCTAGCTCTGCTTGCAAGTGTGATTCATGTGCCTGCAACTTTAAGTGAGAAATAACTGCCCACTTCCTGTCCTTTCTATTTCCTCTGGTCAGCTATGTTGTAAACAATATAGCTGCCTGTTAAAAGTCCTCACACACCTGCCTGGTCCTTCGCTATGAGAACACCCCTCGAGGCAGCTGATGCTGAGTATGGCTACCTCCTGAATCCACAATGAACAAGTAAGTAGTAAACAATGCCATCACTGAGATGGCCACCAAATGACTATTTCCAGGCCCTCAGTGGGTATATGACTGAATAAGGATTTTGGCTGCCTTTAACTTGGGGTGGGCAGTTTCAGAAGTTTTGGCTTCCCGTTCTCATGATCCCTCATCACTGGTAAAGTTCAGGCCAGGAACATTTGGAGGGCCACAAGTTGCCTACCCTTGTGTCAACTACTTAGGAAATGACATGTGGTCTCCCTCTGACTAGACAGGCTGCTTGGCTGCTAGGTTTCCAAGTGGCACACATTGCTTGCTCTGAGTTTTCAAGCAAGGGTCTGCTGCTGTGGGAAGCTGGAAGCCTAGGACAATCCCAGTTCTAGTATTGCTGATCAGCTTTGCAGCCTGTGCAGGGATCAAGGTAGTGCTATGTTCTTGGCTGAAGAGTTGCTGGATTGTTTCAGTCCCTCATGGCTGCAGGATTATCTGAGCAGCCAAGGAGCAGAAGCTGATGTAGGTCTATGTGCTAACTTCAATTCACCTGCAATTGTTCGCTGTCCTTGAGCTGTTTGCATTGGACTTATGAGCACTGTAAACAACTTTTAAATAAAAACAAAAGGCTAGGGATAAGAAGGAGAGAGAGGAATAGTTTGGAAGCAGTTGTTGAGTACAAGATGGAAGCAATGCATTTTGACACAAGCCTATTCCTGTAGGGCAGGTGTCCTGAGCAAGGGGTCTCTAGGTTACCCGTTGAAGGGCTTAGCATATTCAGGGTTTTGTCTGAACTAAAGCTCATACAGGATAAACCTTGGAGACTGTTTTCCATGCTCAAGCTTAGCTTTGGAACATGTGATAAGATCTAAAATAAGGCAGTGCAGATTACCATTGTTCACCATGGTGCAGTTTGCAACCACAGCAAGTTCCCATAGAGGAAATGGCAGAGGATGTGGCTTCTGGGCAAGCTGGATACCCAGCACCTTCCATTTTTAGATCTGGTACCCATTTGAGACCTGCTACAGAGACAACGAGTCCAAAGCTTATGAGATATCCTGTTTGCTCTGTAGTACAACAGCCCCTTTCCTTTCAAAGTATGCATCTCATATTTAAAATACGTTAAGCTGCAGTGCTAAACATACTGACTGGGAAGTAATTCCTACCAACTTCAGTGAGACTGATATCTGAGGAAGCCTGTGTGGATCATTCCTAGGATTTTTTAGTTTTTCATGGTATGGTACTCTATGTGTGATAACTACAGCCATTCACCAGGAAATAGTCTCTGTTCTGTCAATAAATACGTATTTGTTTTTTATCAACGTTCTTATTAAAATAGGAAGAAAAATGGCAGTGTATAGGTTCCCCAGCCCACCCCACCCCCATAATTCAAAGAAGTTTTAGAGCAGAAAAATAACCATTTTAAGTGCAGGGGACACCAATTTTATAAATAAACATTTAAGATAAACACCCCATTGTGTGTATGTCCTTTCATGCTCCCTCCCCTCACTTGAAACAGGCTCCCACACTATAATTTTAAATAGCACAAAGCAAACGAATTCTCCAAATGCTATTTATACTGGCAGTACAGCTGATGATGTCATTGCCGTAACAATCACAAATTTTGTTTTCTTGCAATAAACGTGATGGTTTTTCCCATTAATCGTTCAGTGGTGCTCGTGTTCTGTGCAAGACTTAGCCACCAGCTCATGTTCTGCTTTGGCTGGAGACTCCCAGGGTCCTGTTCTCATCACCTCTTTTCACCCTGGGGCTCTGATTCTGCCAAGGCAGGGCCCTCTGGCACTGGGCCATGTAATAACCAGTTGACTCAAGCTCCATACAAGTTCAGAGCAGGAATGGTTTGCATCACTGAGACTGGAGATCAGGTGCTGCTGAAAGCAGGGCAGGGCCTGGATGAAAATGCACAAACTCCCCTCCTGAATACCCTGGATGAGGGATGGACAGAAGGAATATCTCCAATAGTTTGGAACCACTAGCATGGAAAATGACTAGAAAACCTAGAAGCTGAGGTCCAAAACATCTGAAAATCACTTTCTGCCGACCCCTGGCCTAGACTGTCCATTTCTGAATAACCTAGGCAATTTCCTAGGGAGGGAATATAGCTCAATGGCAGATCATATCTTTGCAGAGGGGCCCAGGTTTACTCCATGACATTTTCTGCCCGGAGAGATGCTACTAATTGGTGTAGATAATACTGGGCTAAATAGAGCAATGGTCTGACTCAAGCATGTGGCAGCTTTCTATGTTCCGGCATTCTTAAACTGGACAGGGAGTTAAAGGGTGGATGTTGTGGAATCCCATCTCTTATAAAGAGCACATTATCTCCTGTTCCTCTGCATGCCTTACTGGGAAATGCCATTGTTGTAGCATTCTTGCTCCACTGCTAATGCCATATTAATTCACAGTTACCACAATAAGGCAATACGAGTATCTGAGTGACTTAGAATAATATTTGTAAGAATTCATCTTAACTCTATTAGTCTGTGAAGCTTGGAAATCTTTACAAGGACCTTAATTCCAGAGACACTGCTCCGTCTTTTGTTCCAGAGGTTTTGCAATCTGGTGACATGCAGGCAGCAGGGGCCTCGCCAGGACCTATCGTACCATCTTCGTAACTGCTCGTGAAGTATTTAATGCAGAAAATCTGTTTCTGTTTAAGTGGAAACGCTCACTGTGGCAATCTAAAACCCCAGCTTTGTGGTGTCTTGTTTTGCTGTGCAATGTTTAGTAATTCTCGGCTTGGCATATTCCTGGAATTATGAAATGATGTTGTATTGGCTCATTGTATTTAAATTTTAAACGTATTTGTAAGGCTTTTTTGGAAAGCAGAAAAGAGATGCTGTTATTAAAACAAGTCAAATGCCTTCTAGTAAAGATATAATCCAATATTTTTATGCTTGCCATAAGGAACAAAAAGAATGGAGCCACAGATGAATAGGCATTTATCATTACATGGTGAAATAGCAAGTGATTTCTGTAAAAAAATTATTTGTCAGTCTTTTCTCTACCTCCCTTAAGGTATGACTATTGTCCCTATTCATTACTCATAGAGGAGCTTTGTATGTTACAGTTCAAGGAAATAGGAAGTAGGAATGTTTCACATTTATTGTTTCTGTCTTTTTGTTTGTTTATTTGTTTATTTCTTTTGGCATCTCTTTTCATTGTTGCTATTTCTTGGTGCCCATGTTTAATATTAATTTTTGAAATTTCTGCCTTGCTTTTCCAATCCAAGTGCACAATGATTTCAATAAAAGTTCTATAATATTAAAAACAAATACCAAGACAAAATACTGTTAAAGAAAGTATTTCTTTATCATAACATTCCAACACTCATTATACTGTAGTCACTATAAAAAGTGGTCTAAAGATGATCTACTTTTAGACTGTAAATGCCCAAAATATTAACACTGTACTGTAAGCTATGAGAAGACTTTCCAAATGTGATGTATAAATCCATTAAATAAATATAATTAATAAACCAGCTGCCTAAAAGAAAGCAGTGATGCCAAGCTTCAGGGAAAGAGAATCTCACCATTTTGCCCCTATAGCTAAGAAGGCTGAATTTTCGGTACTTGCCAAACCTGCCCTCCATTTCCACAGCCTCTTCTGAGGATTCTGCTAGAGGAAACGCTGTTAACGTATCTGGCCTTTCTGCCTGGTTTTTTAAAAAACAAATAACACATGTGGAGCAGTGGTTCAACCTAGGATTGTGGCAGTGGTAAAGAGTTAAAGCATCCTTACCTCCATGCCATAATACAGATATGGTTCAGTATGATTATCTATTTGTTTTTAATAGATAACAGACAATCTGGCATGCAGTGGCTAAATTTAGGAGTAATGTTGCATCTAGTTTTGTCCTCAGTGAACTTCAGACCAGTAGACCATCCAAACAGGAGATAGATGCATTGTCTATTAAACTTTGAAACAGTCTTCAAGAATGCCCATTATAGAGCTTTTTCCATTAGCCAAGACTGTTTTAGCAAGTCTTCATTTATTCATTACATTTCTATACTACCCAATAGCTAAACCTCTCTGGGCAGTATAGAAAGATTAAAAACTTAAGAAAACATTACAGAAACTATATGCATACAAACATATAAATGTACAACACAGAAAGTGATTCACATATATAAAAAACAGTTTTAAAAAGTCTTGGTTTAGTCAGTTATTCCGTAATCACATAGGAACTCCGCAGTGAGAGGACTACAAAAATTGCTTGACATGGGTTAAATAAACCTGTGCATCCAGACCAGGACCCTGATTCCTGAGGTCAGGAAAGAGAGAAAATAGGAAAATATGTTAGCAGGGAAGCTGGCCAGGAAAAATAAGAATGGGTTTCTTTACATGAGGTACCATATACACTGGCATATAAGCTGACTTGCATATAGGATGAGGTCAATATTTTTGGCTGTTTTTCCTGTGTTTGTTATATGTCGGGCATATAAGATAAGCCTCAACTCTTGAGCAATAACTCTCACATAACCAAGTCATATCAGTTGGCTCTGTTGATATTTGTCAGCCAGAAGCTTCTAGACTCTCATGTCATCACATTATTCTAGCTAATAGTCACATTACCTCTCCAATTTCACCCAAGTTGACATTTGTCTTCTATACACCTTGGCTCATATCTGATCTGTGTCTAGAGAAAGTTTTGTAAAGTGATGTGATCGCTTTCTTTTTGACCCTAAACTATATATTGCCACAAAAGAAGGAACTATTATGCTTGCTTTATTTATTTATTTCATTTCTATACTGCCTGAAGCTGAAGCTTTCTGGGCAGTTTACAACAAAGTATAAAAACAAAGCTAGAGGCTGACAGCAGCCTGCAAGCGGGCTGGCTGGGATAAGCTGGGGAGGATGGCTGATGCTGGTGCCATGGATGGGTGGGGGGGTGGTAAGAGGGAGGAGGCCCACATGAGCAGCGCTGTCTCTCCACAGACAGCGGTGAGGGGAATGCTCCCCTTCCCAGCCACCACTGCCACAGCCAGCATGCAAGAGGCTGGGGTGCCTGCTGGACTCAGGACCGGGCCTGTGACCATGCATGAGCCTTGCAAGGCGGGATGAGTTCCCCCAGAGCAGGCTGCACTGTGGTGCATCAGGTCTTGCTTGAAGCTAAAGTCTTTTCAAATTGTGAAAGAGGCAATTGCAATGCAGCTAGAAGGTTGAACATAAGGAAGAAGATGGTGTGACACTGGAGGAAGAATGAAGACACACTAAGGAAAACTTTTCACCTGATGGGTAAGACAATTGGTGATTTTTTCTGGACAATTTTTCACCTGGTGTATAAGGTTGATGACACTCTGAAAACCTCCTGTGAGTGGCGGATCAGGCATGCACAATACATGCCTTGTGTAGAGGAGCCCTGTGAAGGCAGGGCCTTGGGTAGCAGCAGGGAAAGGCAGAATGTCAGGCCCAGGGTGCGAGCTCAAGCTGAGTCCGGAGCTCTGTATGGGCGAGAAGCTAGGGGCAAGTCAACAGGTCCAGGGCAGAGGCGTGGAGGAGAGCAATTGGATTTTACAGGGAGAGAACAAGGCCAGTTTACCAGACAGACTTTGCTACAAGGGTAGTAGCAGGCTGGAGCAAGGCAGGGTCTATTTGGAGGAAAGACAGGAAGAACAGAAAGGACTTAGGCTGGAGCAAGGCGTGATTAAACTGGAACAAGGCAGGAACAAATTGGAACAGGACTAGAGTGAGGCTGAAACAAACTGGAACAAGGCTTGAGCTAGGCAGGAACAAACTGGAGCAAGGCATAGCGATGCAGGGACCAGAGCACAAGGAGTCACCAGGACAACTTGCTTTACTGCGCCAAGGAGCAGCAGTGCAGGGAAGCCTTTTAGGCTGGTCTCCAGCTGTACGGTGTAATTGCTCTTCAGGTGTTCCTTGCAAGTGTCCACAAAAGTGTTCCTGGTTCTGTGAGCACTTGCTGGGTCACTCAGGCCCTAATCCCGACAAGCCCAATATTACTTTGCAATTATATTGCAGATTTCAAGTGAACAGAGCACTTGAGATATATTATCTCCCATAACCACACTTTAAAGTAGGTCAAAACCCCCATTTCAAAACAGTTGGGGGCAGAGTATGGCACCTAGTGAAACCCGAACCACACTATACACTCCTATCTGCCCACCGTGGGTCCATCAGATGTGACTCATGAATTGCCTTCCTTTTTGTTTTCTGGCCTAAATATGTCTCTCCTGCTTTTAAAGCTGCTTCTTCAAACAGGGGGAACATGTGGAGCATTAAAAGCAGGAAGTGCCCCCTGGAAAAACCCTCCCCTCCACTCTGCCTTCCTTATTCTTCTCCACATGTATCTTGTCAACAGCACCCTTGGGACTGTCAGCAAACGCTGCCATTACCTCCCCATATCTCTGGTGCAAACACTGTCCCAAAATCCAGCCGATCACCATTTCCAGCGGGCTGTGCACAAGGGCTGCCTCTAGAAAACTCTTCGAAGCAGAACATACTCTGCCCCATCCCTAACACAGGCACCTGTGCTCCCAGGCAGAATGAGTACTGGGGCATTTGCTAACATCAACACCAGTGCCTCTGCCCCTTCCCCCAAAACACAGCAGCTCCCACTCCCAGTCTCCTCCTCAGCAGCTCTCCCTGGAGGAAATCCCATTTGCTACAGAGGGACAGCCAGCACAGTCCTGCCTATGGGCAGCCCAGAGGGCGAAAGCAGCAGCAGCAGGCGACTTGAGCAGGCAGGAGAGGAGAGTTGTAAATGGTGGCTGCCACTGCACATCGGGCATGAAAGGGCATGAAATTGCATGCCCTTTCAGAAATGCATTTCAATTAAGAGCCCCAGCCCACCCCCCAAGAGAGAAAAGAGCATCTCTGGTCTGAATCCCCTGTCTATTTTAACAGGCTGCCTGGGGGTGGGGATGGGGGGCTGCAAGCATCTTGCTGGAGACACTCCGCCTGATGGCACCTCTTCTATTCTGCAGCCAGCTACTGATGATAATATTTGCCAGCTTGGACTGTGAGAAAAGGGCAACAGTTGTTTCTTTGGTGGCTGAGGAGTTAACTGCAGACAGATGCCTGCTGGTTTCTGCATCCTCATGAGGAGGCAGTGTGGATTTCCATGCTGGACATGGGCGCCTGGGATGATGCTCGATTGCATATCCAGAACATGGTAATGAGACAGTCGGTTGAGTCCAGGAAGTGCCTGGCAATCACTGTGTACAAGCTGACTTTCAATATTGGCTATTTTGTCCTAAGTGTCATCCTCAATGTTAGTAAATCTGTCCCATGTTTTCTTAGAGCTTGTCTGTATGATCAGTGAACTCTGCTTGGCAGATGTGATCGCAGTGGAAGATGAACCCTGAAACATAAAGGGCTTCCAGAAACTGGGGTTTCCTTGAATGAGGGGGCTGGATTCCACACACATGTGGGTCTTGTTCCTCCCAGCCAAGGACCACGAGTATCACAACTGGAGATGTTTCAACAGTAGATGCTGCAGGTGGACATGGACTCCAAGGGAAAGTTCCTAGTTGTGTATGCTGGTGTGTCCAGGCAGAGTTATGATACAGCCTTCTTCTGGAATTCCCTCTTGATGAACTAACAGGAAAAAGATACCTTCCCATTAGTCTAGCCACTCGTTTTGTAGTTTTGGCTATAAATGCAACAGATGTGCATCTCTGTTACCTCATGTGATGTTAGGGAATGGGAAGTGTCAGGGCTAGATTAGGCAGAAGTATTCAGTAGCTGACTACTTGCTGGAATTGGGAAGAATGCTTCACTGGGTATAGCTTTCTGGCAAAAGAGCTTACACACTGGCAAAAGAGTTCAATAGATATTTTTGAGATCTGATATGCTGTGTTTTCTATCTGAATAAATCTTTTCCATAATTTGAGCCCCTCTGACCATGCAGAAATAATGATCTGTTTGCTGCAGAAGTTTCTTTCTTGTGGGGTTGGGATGTGTGTCTGTGAGCATACAGGTTGTGGTGATGTCCCTGGGGATGTATTTCCTGGCCAGGGAGGGGATGGAGAAGTGTCTTTGATACTGACCAAGAGGGATGGGAGGAGATGTGAGCAGAAGCAGAGTCAGAAAGCTGGAATGTGGTCTTGTGAGCACCAAAAGAGCTGCAGTCATTGTTGAAGAAATTTAAAGAGGGGGCTGGCATGGAGGAGGGATTTAGATTTGCATATCAGTGAGACAAGACATGAGGAACAGAGGATGGGCAGCCAGGTGGTGTTAGTAATAGGGTGAAAGGCAGGAAGGTGAAGCAGGGAGTTGAGAGAATCATGTGGGATGATGGCAGGGGAAGGCTGCTGGACCAGGGCATCAAGAAGGAGGTGCCAGGTGGGCTGACAAGACAAGCCTCTATGTCTGAGCATGAAGGCAGTGGTAGAGGGAAGATGCCTCGTGGGGTGATGTTGTAGGCAGATGGTAAAGGAATTCTTAAGGAATGCATAAATGTGGGAGACCCAAATCAAGCCTTGGCAGAACTTCAGTGAGGGAAGGGTGGTGGGGGATAGTGGTGTGGGGATAAAGGTGCATCAGCATGGAGGAAAAGTGCAGCAGGTGCTTTCTATGGGCAGATCCATTCATTAACAGGTAGTTTTTGCCAAGAGACACAGGGAAACAAGACAAGGGAGGGAGTGACAGAGAGCACACCCAAGGAACTGTGCCAACCAGTGAAAAAGGTGGGGGACGTTGGCATGGAGTGATACACTTTGGAACTGAATTGTAGGTGTGGAGGCTGATGGAATTCATCCCGCCAGGAGCAGGTTTGAATGGGGAGGAAGGAAACCACACTAATGTAGAAACCACTTGATTATCTGTCAGGCAGATCAAAGTAGAAAACAATGAACTGCGGAACCATGAAGGGTTGCTTGTCATGAGGTGCAAAACCACACACTTTGTGGAAGGGCCACAGCTTAGTGGCAGAACACATAATCTCCATGCAGAAGCTTCTAAATTCAGTCCCCAGGCACAGGAGGCCTCCTGTGTAAAACCCCCGAGAGCCACTGCCATTCAGCATAGGCACTCTGAGCAATATGGAGCAGAGGTCCTACTTGGTGTAAGGCACCCTCTGTGGATGAAGGAGATGAAGCAGTTGCGGCAATGTCTTTTTAAAAGGTAGGAAGGGACCCCTAATAACCATAATTAATAATGAATACTAAAAATTTAAGCAAGGAACTTCTAGAAGCTGCAGAAGGAAAAAAGAGGAGGAAAAATGACTGTGATAGCGCTATGATGTCTGCACATGAATATTTTTACCCTGAAGGAATGCAGATGCATTTTTGCTCTGTTAGAGCATGGTTTTCAGCAGACCAGCAATGATGCACTGCACACAGACTGTATTAAAACACTGTGTTCTCCTGAAAGTTTTCCACAGCAGTTTCTTCTGAGTGCTTGTTTTGTAACAGCCATTTTATTTGTTTTTGCAGAGACCCTAAATAGTACACGTCTCAGCTCAGGAAAATCAATGTACTGTTCCTTTATGGCTTGGAATGCATTTGACAAGTGGTGGGACCACTAAATAAGGAGGAAGGAGATCCAGTGACTGATATGAGGGAACAGGCACAGATGCTAAATGACTATTTTGCCTCTGTGTTCTCCTCAAAGCAGGACGAGGGATATCCGCATGGGAGATTAGATGAGGCTAGGGACTTAGGGGCACAGATTGGAGTCACGCCCCCTTGAAGTCGAGGGGCTCCTCAGGGCATTGGACATTACAAAGGCACCAGGCCCTGATGGGTTACACCCAAGAGTACTTAGAGAGTTGGCAGGGGTTCTCTCACGCCCGCTGGCCTCCATTTTTGAGACCTCGTGGAGAACGGGTGAAGTTCCAGAGGACTGGAGGGTGGCATCAGTGGTCTCAATTTTCAAAAAGGGTAGTAGAAAGGACATGGGGAATTATAGACCGGTTAGTCTTATGTCCATTGTAGGAAAAACAATGGAAATGCTCATAATAGAGGGAGATCGAGTGATGCTAGATAGGGAAGGGAGGCTGGCAGCCACACAACACGGCTTCCGCAAAAACAGATCCTGCCAGACAAATCTTGTGGAATTCTACAACAAGGTTTTGAGATGGCTAGATGGAGGGGATGCAGTGGATGTGGTATACCTGGATTTCAGCAAGGCCTTTGACAAAGTGCCCCATGATATCCTGGAGGAGAAACTGAGGAGTTTTGGGATACACCAAAGCACTGTCCGGTGGATAAGGGCATGGTTGACTGACCGAAAGCCGAAGGTAACCATTAGTAGGGAATCATTGGGATGGCGGCCAGTGACAAGCGGGGTCCCCCAGGGCTCTGTCCTGGGGCCGATCCTGTTTAATCTTTTCATTAATGACATGGAAGAAGGGGTGAACAGTCTGCTGATCAAATTCACAGACGACACTAAAACTGGAGCAGTGGCCACAACTGAGGAGCAGGTACTCCAGATCCAAAAGGATCTGGACAGACTATGGAAGTGGGCAGGAGACAACAGGATGGCGTTCAATGTGGATAAGTGCAAAGTCTTGCACTTGGGGCATAGGAATAGCTGTCATAAGTACAGGTTAGGTGACAAGTGGCTGGAGAGCAGCACTTGTGAAAGGGACCTCGGGGTACTGGTTGACTGCAGGCTAAGCATGAGTCAGCAGTGTGATGCAGTGGTCAAGAGCGCGAACGCCACCCTTGGTTGCATAGCCAGAAGTGTGGCTTCTAGATCAAGAGAGGTATTACTACCACTCTGCACAACTCTGGTGTGCCCGCAACCGGAGTATTGTGCTCAGTTTTGGGCCCCTCATTACAGAAAGGATATAGCCAGGTTAGAGTCAGTGCAGCGTAGGGCTACAAGGTTGGTGGCTGGTTTGCAGGGGATGGGGTATGAGGAGAGACTGAGGGAACTGGGTCTCTTCAGCCTGGAGAAGAGGAGACTCAGAGGGGATCTGTTGGTGACATACAGGTATGTGAGAGGATGTCACACGGAGGTGGGTAGAAACCTGTTCTCCCATGCAGAGGAAGGCAGGACGCGCTCCAATGGAGCAAAGCTCGGGGAGCCAAGGTTCCATTTGGATGCCAGGAAGCACTTCCTGACAGTCAGGACCCCGAGGGCGTGCAATGGGCTTCCATGAGAGGTCGCTGAGGCCCCATCAGTGCAGGTGTTCAAGGATAGGCTGGATGTGCACATGATGGGCATGTCGTGAGCGGAACCGGCTGGTGCCAGAGGTCAGACTAGATGGCCCAGGAGACCCCTTCTGACTCACTCTGTTTCTATGATTAAAAGGACAAAAAATAGTAGTTGGTGTGTTTAGTCCAGTCCTTTTCAGTACAAAATATTGTCCAATATAGGCAAAAAGCAATGCAGCTCAGAAAGCATAGGCCAGCACAGCTTGGTATTATGTTAAGGTAGCAGATGGACTTCCAGTTCCTAAAGGTGGCCACCCACCTTGTGGAGGCTGGGTGGTACAGCTGCTATCTTTTGGCTGCTCTGTGTGATGGTCAAAACATTTAGAGTGAACTTCTGCTTCTTCCCCTAAGCATGCCAGGGTGACAAGGACAACCACCATGTGATGATAATCCACAGGGATCAAGTGACCATGGGAACAGTTGATCATGATGTCTCTGGCAGATTGATCTCGGTGTGGTGTATCTACCAAGGGGTTGTTACTTACGTGTGGCTTCTAGGTTTAGCCATCATGAGATGGAGATAAGCCACTGAACCTACATCTGTGCTTGCTCCAGATTTTCAGTGTCCCTTAGGTAGGACAATGTCGGCATACTTGCTGCCTCCCTCCGCAGGTCTGCCTTCTTGCTGTGGTTGACACTAGCAGCTGTTACTCTTTCTTGTTCCCATTGTTGCTCCAGCTTGTTTGCCTACAGTTTGTGAGCAAATGAACAGAGGCAACTACTGCTCCTCCTCCTCACTGTTGTCTGGTGTTAAAGAACAACAACTCAAGTGGAATCCTACTGAGATGTGGGGCCTTAGCAGGTGTTGGCACATGCCTACACATGGCACCAGGCCTGAGTTTCATATCTTAGATCTGAGCAGTGTCAAAAGAAAGTGAAAACCTTACTGACAGCTAGAAAATGGCTTGCTGTGGCTTGCTGTATCAAAGGAGATGCTCACCCTGGCACAAAGACCTGTTCTTCTCAAGATGAAAATGTAGCACCTGCCCAGTGCCAGTGATTGGATATCTAATTTTCATCTAATTTATGAAAGGGTGACAGTCCCTTATACAAAATGCCTGTGGTTAAGCTTTGCATTCAAGTTTATTGGGCAGGTTGTCCATTTAGTCTAGTCAGTTTGTTAAAGAAACCTATTTTCTATTCTGTGTTAAATACTGGCACATTTAAGAAAACTATAAGGAAAGTAAAATGTTTATCCAAATCTTGCATTGAATGACGTAGAAACATATTTTTCTTTATTAGCTTCAAAGATGAATCAGACTTCTATAAAGAATTTCAATCTCAAATCGTTTGTCCAAGGCACATAAAATAAAGCCCAGTATAAGGGAGCAGTTCAGCATTTGCGCACTATACAACATAAGTCTGTAAGGAAAACAAGAACAGGCATGTCACAGCTGCCAATTCAAGGCTGGGATTGTGTAAATAGCTGAAACTTTTCACAGAGGTTGTAAATTGTAGCCATGGAACACTTTCCAGGAATAACAATGTGCTTTTCCAAATTATGGCCGTTCACTCTGAAGGCGTCCTTTTTCTCTTCTCTTCTAATGGTAGGACGCTCTGGTCTCAAATAATGAAATTCCCTTCTTCTCAGTGATGTGTGAATTTCCTCTAGAGGTTTACATAAAGAGTCTGAAGCTTTGTAGTTAATACCTGGTGGGACAGCAAGGCAACAGCCTGCAAGTTCTAAATCATGTGGGTGATAAACCTATCAAAATAGATCTATTAACTAGTTCCCACTGTGCTCTTGTTCCCAGATCCTTTTCATGTAATGCTCTTATAAGGCCCAGTCTAGACAAAATTTTCATCATGTGGGAAGACTGTCCCTGGACCAGACTGTTGGTGGAACATTAATATTTGAATGTTCCTGCATGGAAAATAAAATAAAATTCTGTATGTAGAAAACAAGTATGTCAAGAAGAAAGGTAAACTAAAATAATTTTATCTGGTATTTTTCTTTCTGCAAGAGGCTATGTGTGTTCCTACAGAGTTTTGGTAGTTTTCACACCTACGTTCTACAGAGCTAGGAATGGTTTTACCATTTGATAAACGGCTTCTGCTTAAAGCCAAAGCTATCATCCAAGAAGATTTTGAATGTTTACTGTGTGATTTTGCAGATATGGCTTCCCACTGAAGATATTTGGAAGGGAGCACCCATGGCATGCTCATCAAATGGGAGAGATGCCAAAAGGCCCTGTCTTGGATCTCATACTCTTCAACATTTTTTAATTAATGAATTAGATGCTGAGGTGGTAGGAATCCTTATTAGATTTGCAGATAACACAAACGTGGGAGGTGAGCTGCCACTTGAGAAGACAGAAATAAAATTCAAAAATACTTCTACTGGAAAGCTGGTCTGAAACTGATAAAATGAAAGTCAACACACAAATGCAAATAACCATTCTACATTTAGGGTTTGGAAAATAAAATCCACAGATATGGAATAGATAGAGGATACCTGGCTTGGCAACAAGTACCTGTGGAAAGGGTCTGGGCTTGTAGTTTACACGGCTGACTCTCATTCAGCACATGCTGAAGTGACTGCAAAGAAGGCTAATACCATACTAGGCTGTGTTAATAGATCCATTATTTTCAAATCATAAAATAATAGTTTCACTTGATTTTGTACGAGGCCAAACCTATGGCCTGTTGGGTTATTTGAGGACTGCCTTTCCTTCAAAAAGCCATTCTACCCAGGGTTCAACCAAAACTACAATTCATATACAGATGGATCATTAGGTAAATGGTGTTTGGCACAGTCTGCTAATTTAAACAAGCCTCTATGGCTTATTTGATCATGTGAACTGGCCCCATGGTGTCCACGAACAGGAAAAAGCTGCTGCATAGGCTGCTTGCTTGCTTGCTTGCTTGCTTGCTTGCTTGCTTTATTTATTTATTTATTTATCATTTTTGTATACTGTTGACTCAGCTGTGCTGGCTCTCTGATGAGTTTACACTCAATAAAATGTAACATAATATAGTAAGACAAATTTGCAATCAGTAAAACATTCCAATTAAACAATAAGTAAAACTGAACAAAACAATTGACAGCATAGCTAAACAAATTAATGAATACAAAATTCCAGTTAAAAAAACAAGAAAAACAGAAAATAAAACCCAGTGGTTTCATGTAGCTGTTAAATAGCATGGAGGATAATATGGAACCCAGCAGAACCCCATTGGCATGATGAAGAGCCACCCTAATCTGGCACCACCTTCTGGAATTGACTGGTCAAGTAGGAATGGAACCACTGCAAAGCAGTGCCTCCAACCCCCAACTCAGCCAGCCTGTTCAAAAGGATACCATGGTCAATGGTATCAAAAGCTTCTGAGAGGTCCGAGAGAATCAACAGGGACTAACTCCCCTGTCTTTCTCTTGGCATAGATCATCCTACAGGGCAGTCAAGGCAGTTTTCATTCTAAATCCAGGTCTGAAGCCAGACTGAAATGGCTCCAAATGGTCAGTTTCCCCCAAGAGTGCTTGTAGCTATCCAGCCACCATCCGCTCAAGCATCTTGCCCAGGAAGGGAATGTTGGTCACCGGCTGATAGTTGGCATCTGCTGGATCCAGGTTTGCCACCTTCAGTTAGCCTCCTTCAAGGTTGCTGGGATGGAACCCTCCCTTAGAGAGGCGTTTATGATCCCCTGGATCCATGGAATCATCCCCTCTCTAGCTTTGATGATCAGTCATGAAGGGCAAGGGTCAAGTATCTTGTCCACATCCTCAGGCCTCAATAACTGAAAGCTATCCAACAAAACTGGACCAGATGGTTATTTGGATACATCTACTTCTACTGTATTAATTGTGGAGTCCAATTTGTGCCAAATCTGAGCAATTGTCACAATGGGTCACTGAGGGTTCCAATTGTTCTTCCTTAAGACTTGTATTTAGAAGGCCATGGACCACTTGGAACAGCTCTGCTGGACGTCATTGAAAGGATGCAATGCTGGCAGAGAAGAAAGCTTTCTTCACCACCTTCACTGCCACAGAGTAGGCTCAATAGTGAGCTCTTATGCATGTTCAGGTGGATGCAATAAGTGTTTTACTCCACCTGCACTCTAGTCATTTCCCTGCTTGCTTCATCACCCATCAATCAGCTGTATACCATGGGGCTGCACAGGCTCTGCAAGAAGGGAGAGGAAACTTGGATGTGATCATGTCAATAGCCTGGGTCACCTCTTTTAAATATTGTAAGCCGTCCTGAGATTTTGTATAATAGGACGGCATACAAAAGCTTTTAATAAATAAATAAAACAAATACATATTCCATAGAGCAACCTGGACTTCAACAGGAACACCAACCATATCAACTGGAAAACTCTCCAGGGCCCTCTGGAAACCATCTGGACCTATTTGGCTCCGAGGGCAGACCAGTTTAATAGGTCTCTGACCCTTGCAGAAGGAGACAGTGGTTGAAAATCTAAATCTCAATAGGAAATAATTCCGATCCTGTCACTTTTAAAATTATGAGCAAAAGTTATGTGATAAATGCACTGCTGTGTTGTGGTGTGAAGTATATGCTAGGGCTGAGATTAACATACCATTGAGAAAGAATGAAACAGGGAAATTTCTATGCTCAGCATGACAAAGATGCTGATGGGTGCCAAAGGTATCTGTAGAATACAAGTTACAAATGCAAGATCTCTTTGGTCTTGTTCAAGGATTTGTGGAAAGGCAGCAAAGGGTATACAGGAAGAAAGAAACATACAATTGACTGGGTAGGTAAATATAAAGAGAAATATCCTAGTTTGTTTACATGAAATGATAGGGGAGCTTATCTTCTGAAGTTTGTATCACAGCTGCTTTCCAGGTTCATCTGAGGCTGTTTTACTAAATGCAAACGCTGTTCAGAAGAGGTCTGAATTGGTGTGCTTGATGTTCTTCCTGGCTTCCTTCATGGCAAACATTCTGGAGAGATTTTGTCACCATAAGTTGAAGACAACTTGATAGCACATAACAACAAATATGAATATGTAGATAATCATTGCATTAATATTTAATAAAATGTAAAGCTGATAGAAATAAAATGTAAAGCATAGACTGCTCTTTAGAAGGCCAGATACTGAAGATGAAACTCATATACTTTGGCCACCTAATGAGAAGGAAGGACTCCCTGGAGAAGAGCCTAATGCTGGGAACATAGATGGCAAAAGAAGAAGGGGATGGCAGAGGATGAAGTGGCTGGATGGAGTCACTGAAGCAGTCGGCGTGAGCTTGGGTGGACTCTGGGGGATGGTGGAGGACAGGAAGGCCTGGAGGAGTGTTGTCCATGGGGTCGCAATGGGTTGGACACGACTTCACGACTAACAACAACAACAACAACGACTAGATATGGAGAATCATGCCTTAGTGGAGAAGCAAATCAGGGTGGCCTTCAGGTCCTGTCCATCACCTCTATCCTACAGCAGAATAAGACTTATTCTAGACAACTTTAGCACTGAACTTGGTTTCCTCCTTCAGCACAGCCACAAGTATTTTCTACTTCCCTCCGTAGATTCTGTACTGGGTTGCTTGAGGATAAAATATTCATTGGGAAAAGGCATTCTCGTGTGCATTTGCATGCCTGTGCCCAGTGGGTCTAACATCAAGTCTCGGGAATGCTTCCCCTCTGTAGTGCACATTTACGGGGGGTAAAGATGTTTCTATTTATTGTGGGCTGCTTTGCCCCTCCAGAAGCATTTCACAAATAGTTGGTCTATTGTGTCAATTGCAGCCCTTTGTGAAGAGGAACAGCAGCATCTGGAGAACATAAGGGTTCTTGGCAGAGCTGTGCCTGCAAGGCCTCAGTGTTACCCCAGCCTAGCATGCCTATGTGCTTTGGCTCCCCACAGCCTTGTCATGGAGATTGGGATGCCACTGCACACATGGGCATTATTCTGTGGGCAAATCCAACCCTGTAGCAGGAACAAGCTGCTGCCGTCGCCTCGATCCAAATAATATAGAGAAGACTATTTTGTGACGACCCTGCTGGCTTTGGTCAGTGGCTGGCCTGGGGGCTGCATGGGAGTCCCTTGCGTGCCGCTATCAGTTTTAGCATTCAAGAAGGTAGGAGATCAATGCATCAAATCAATATCAGCCAGGATTCTGAGGAAGCAGTCCTCTTATGCTGGTTGGCAGATGGCACCAGTTTGACAACTAGTTTTTTTGTGAAAGAAAGTGACTGGATTCAAACAGAAACAGGAATATTTTACATCAGTATCCCCCAACCTAGTACTTTCCAGATGTTCTGGATCTCAACTGTCACCCTGGTCAGAAATCCTGCCGGTTGTGATCTAAAACGTCTGGAGGGCACCATGTTGGAGAAGGGAGGGCTAAATCGTACAGAAGATGGATTTTTGGCAAGTACAGCTTCTAATACACTCAAGAAAATTAGCACATGCTGAAATAACTGGTTGTACATAAGTGTTAAAGATACAGGGACCCCGTCTCCTTTATATCTAGGCCTGCTATTCTGAGACCTGTGTGGCCATTATTATTGCTCTGCTTACCCATCTCTCTTTTCTGCTATTAACTTAGGTACAATGCCCCACAATACTATGTCTATTTACTGTGTTCAGTGGAGCTTGCTCTCTGGTAAGCACATATGGCCTTAGACAATCCAGCAGTGACACAGAACAAATTAGGGCCTTCTCAGAATATCAGGAAGCAGAAGGAACAAGGAGAAACAACAACAACACACAATGAAGGAGTCCAACAAAAATTCTGGCAGTTTGGGAACAGCATCTTGAAGAGATAATGGTGGTTGGTATTCTTATTGAATGAATTTCTTGGGATGACTTCTGAATGAGGTGTTAATTTCCTAAAAGCTTCACTACCACACAAACATCAACATGTGGCAGCTGCTCATTTCAAAATAAAACCACATCCATTTAGTGGCATTAATATAATGGATGCCACCTGTGGATACTTACAAAAGACAATTTTAGATCCTCAGGTCAAGAAGAAAAACATACCAAGTCAAGAATAGCCACCTAAAATGCCATTTTTTTTGGCAGAAGTGTATGATATTAATAAAACAAACTAAAATAGCTATTGGACATATTCGAATGAAAATGGTAAGCTTTTATTACTTAGAACTTACATTCTTATGAAGGCTAACACTGAAATTAGACATATAAACATTACATTGCCCTTGAAAAGGAGGGATGAGGCTTCCTTGCCTGTGGATGCCAAATAAACCAAATGCTTTAACTGGAGTCCTGCACTGAGCAGGGGGTTGGGCTTGGTGGCCTTATAGACCCCATCTAACTCCATTCCATGATTCTTTGAAAAGAACCAAGTTATTTTGTGCCATGCTCAAGAATCCCAGGATAAAAATTTCTCAGGTCTTCATTTTCATTATTAAATGATTTTCTGTTTGCTTACCAAAAGTTTCTAAATCTTTTTGACCATTAAAGTTAAAGTAGCTGCTTATACATTTCAAAAAAAGGGACATTCATCACAAAAAGAGGGCAATTAGGATATAATATGCAGATGCTGAGGTGTGTGTGTGCATGTGCGTACGCATGCCAATTTAGAAAGAATTATTACAACTCAAATAGAAATGCAATACACTTCACAACAGTGGGTTTTGACTAGAGGCCTGTGTGCCTGTAGGTTACTGCCCGGGTAGTTAGGTTGAGGAGGCAACTTCCAGATCACTCCCCGGTCTCCCTTCTTATGGCTCTTTATCTGTATTTATTCTATCCTTATGCCACCCAGTAGCCAAAGCTGTCTGGGTGGTTCACAACAAGGGCTAACCAACCCTTCATACAGAGGATACCTTCATAGGGAGGACAATCTCTACAGTAGAACCTGTGGCAATTCTAACAGTCACCCTTTATCTCTGGAGCATGGTTAACAGTGATGGTTAATGTTCTTTTGCTGTGCCAGATTACCCTTTCCAAGCAAAGTTTCACATGGCACGTTTTCCTGTTTTGTACTCTGCTAGTCTTCTGGTGTCACTGAGTTTGTTGCACTTTGATAGCTGATCTGGGTGACTTGCAAAGCACTCAGGGACAGACTGAACATACAGAGAGATAAGCAGCAGGCTGGCGACCTCTAGAGCCTCCTTGTGGAAAGCATGGCTAAGAGAAGGGGGGGTGCTATTTCATGTCTGCACAAATGTCAGTATTGACAGTGGCATGTGATGTCAGCAGCTACCATTCTAACATCCAAAGGCCTTATTTGCCTGGCGATACAGAAGAATTTGGCTGCACTGACACAGACTAAGGTAGATAACTGATGGGAGAAACTTTCTATATTCCACCCTCCCCATCCCCCAGAACAAACAGATGACTGCCTTGCATTCATAAGTCTGCATGTGCTGAAAAAAAGAATGAGGTGGTATAAAAGTGAGGTGATAATCTATACCTTCAGGTTGCAGGTGTGGGATACCACTTTTGAAACCCCCCCCCATTAAATCAAAACATTCCTACAAACAGAAAATGTAACATTTTATGGAGAAAAGTTCTAAGCCATTGTGTTATGTTGTTTTTCTACTGGCTGGGAGTTTCTAACATGCAGTGGGTGGGGGGAGCATTCAAACAATGGCACCCCCACCTGCAGCAGTCTGAAGTGGTACAGTCTATTCTGCCATTTCATTCAGTTGCATGCTTGGGCAGACTTGTGCCTCCTTCAAATGCACACTCACATGCACATTGTTGGATGTCTGGCTTTGGTGGTGACTGAGGGAGTTCTGTGAGCTTGTACCAGAAAGAAATGAGTAAAGACGCATTTCTTGCTTAGTCAGGTTACAGATGGGCCCATGAAATAACCAAAGAGGCAGGGCAATAAGATTTCAGCCACTGAACTGAAAATAATAAGTTTGGGAACCTCTGATTTAGATAGCAGCATAAATCTTGAGATCTTATGAGGAATGCTGAACATTTAGGTTGCCAGTACACTGATGGGAATTTGTACGAGAAACAGAGATGCTGAATCATGTCAAGGAATTCAACTTCTCATGAGCAGGATTTAAGGCTGTTTGTGGCAAATGACAACCAAGGCAAGAGGGACTCTTTCAACACCACAGGGAAAGAAACTGGGTAGGAATTGTGGGATAAGTGCTCGCCTGGCTGATTGACTGATTAATGGAGGATGGGTATGAGGATACCCTGCCTTCTTGGCAAAAAGCTCTGTATGTCTGTGGAATAATCTCCCAGGGGATGGAGAGGAATCCCCAGACTGGTACAGTTTAAACTTGGAGAGAGGCTTGGGAATCTTTTGCAGGAGGGAAATAGCTGATGTGAAAATCTAACTGGTTTAGAAAATAACTATTTACTAGACAGACATGTATTTTTGTATCACTTGACGGATGTTTCAGTTCAGGATGAGAACGTTAGGTCAGGAAGATTAGTTCTGACAGGCAAAGTTCATTTCTGTGGAGTTATGTCAGGAAAGATCATAAGCCCAGAACTGAAATTTGATTTAGTTTAGCAGCCTGTCGCCAGCATGGCCAATCAATGCAATTCTGGAGTGAAATATAATTTAAAAAGTGGGACCTGGAACAAAGTGTTGCTGTGTGGTGCCCCTTTCAGGGTTTCAGCCTAGCCTGCCCTCTTCCATACTCCACTGCAGGGCTGACATCAAGGGTAGGCATAGTTGAGGACTGGCCAAAGGCCCACACATTGGCAGGGTCACAGTGACATGAGCCCCTACGGCTTGCTCCTCACCATTGCCGCCTGCTTACTTCCTTGCCTTGGACCAGGTGATGCCACTGCCCAGTTGCTTATTGGCTCTCCCTTTCTGAAAGGTAGAAGTCATAGCAGTGAGATGCCAGACTCTTTGAGGGAGGAGACCCATTAAAATGTTAAGAGTGTTTTCCCCAAGGACCCTCAGAAACCTGGAGTTGGTACTGCTCCCTTCCATCTGCATTCCACCTTGTTTATCCCCTCAATAGACTGTTTTCTGTGCCAACCACCATCCTTCATTGAACTGTTTTCCTCTCTCACCTTAGACTTTTTTCTCCTAAGGTCAGTTGTACTTCTGCAAACCTTGTTGTTTCTCCCAGCCAAACAACTCCCTCTTGTACATGACGTAGCTGTCTCTTATGCCTACTGTGTCGATAACTATCTCTTGTGCCTGCCACCACTCTTAAAAGTGGTCTAAAATAATTTTAAATACAGTTAAAAAAATATAATAAATAGATGGTGTCAATTTGGCTCCACAAGAACTCATACTCAGAGAATGTGTTTGCTGTTAGTTTGTAGGGTTTCCAGAAATATAAGATCTGAGGGGCAAAATAAAAGGTGGAGAGAGGGAAGTAACCAAATGTGTGTACAATAAAATGAACACAAATATGCCATATCTATTTAGTAAATTAAAAATATGGTATCCAAACCAAGATTATGTAAATAAGCAAACTGCACAAGCCAAAGGAAGATGCCATGCTTACAAAAAAAGATTTCTGTGTTGCTCTGAGATGCGCAGGGTTGTCAGTCCATTTTGAAAGTTCTTAATCATGAGCAGAGCTGCAGTAAACTCCATTGTTAGCTTAGATGCTGTGGAGTTTTTTAAATGTTAATTTAGTGAAGAGCCTTTCATGGTTGCTATAAGGCTGCATTCAGTCAAAGGATGTTCTTATTTATGGAAAGGTTTCATACACTACTTTTTCAAGAGTGAAAACCCTGATAAGATGGCTTTTGAAAATACAAGTACAAAAAACACACAAAAATGGATAAGCACCAATGATAAAAAAGGTAAGTTAGAATTCTTCATCGTGGCCTCTGTGCATCACACATATGGGTTCTGCGCCTGCGCAGTGCCTTTGGCCAGAAGATTAACAGCTAACAGTTTTTGGCGGGAACTCCGCTCCCCTCCCCTCTAGCATTATATAAGGACCGGAGTGTCCGCCATTTTCCAGTCTTTGCTACCACCATTCATTGTGTCTCGTGCCACTTCACTCTCGCCTTACCTCTCGCTTGTTGAAAAACTTCCCTTTTGTCTTATCAAGTTAGTATTCCCTCGTTCCTGTTACTGTTAGTATTTTCACTTAGTTCTTGCTTTTCACCTTTTCTCTCTCTTGTTCCTATAAAAAAAACAAACAAACCAAAAATATTTCTTTCCCGCTTTACTATGTCCTTCTCTTCTGTTTCTATGATGTTTCAACGGGTGGCGTTCCGCAAGTGCGGGAAGTGCGGCTCCAAAATGCCTGCCGCGGACCCACATGACCTGTGCCTCCTTTGCCTGGGGGAAGGGCACAGGACAGATAAATGCGGTCACTGCTTGGCCTTCTCCAAACAGGCGAGGAAGAATCAGGAGAACTGCCTCCGCAAGCTCTTGTGGGACCAGGCTCTCCTCCAATCGGACCGGCTGGTGGCTAAGCCTCCCACAACTGTGGCTCCACCCGAAGGCCATCCAACTTCGGCTGACCTGCCGCAACGCCCGGCCTCTTCCTCCATTGCTCCGCCCTCACGCCCTTCTGAAGAAGGTGCTCCAAGCATGGCCGATCAGCCCGTTTCCCTACCAAGGAAACAAAAGGAGAAGAGAGAGCACAGTGATCCGAACAAACATCCTGTGCATAAGAAGACCAAAAAAGATAAGGCTGGCAAGCCGGTTAAGAAGCCGAGGAATCCCGAGCATGCAAAGCATCGCCACTCGGGTTCGGCGACTTCCTCGATCCCGACTCCAGCCACGGAACTGACCCCCTCGGTCCCGACCATCCAGGCAACTATGAGGGTTACTCCACCAGGCTCACTGCGCTGACCGGCAGCCAGACCCCTTCTGGACCCACAGCGTGGCTCCATCTCGGATGGTGAAATAAGAGATTCTCCACCGAGAGCTCAGTCGCCAACACCAATGCCACCTGTCCCTCTGGATACCAACATCACCATCTTTCCTCCGAGAAGCCACAGGAGGCGTTCTTCGGATGCTAGATCCGACGACTGGTACCATTCCAGATACTCCTCCACTCCAAGACGGGAAGAGTACCAATCTGTGGCTTACTACCCGGTTTCCAGGGGACGATCCTCGCCGCCAGCTCCTCGGGATCGTTTCCATTCTACACTCAGAGACCCCCGAGGGCTCCATCTAGAGAGAGCAGCAGATCGGAGTCACCAGGAGATGCCTCTTCCAGTGCACCACCTTCTTACTGGATGGAATCTGATGAGTCTGAGGTTGACTCGACCTCGCCAGATGCAGTGGTTACTTCGCAAGGCCCGGGGTCACCTGAAGAACCGTACATCTCTTTCAATGAATTAATGACCAGGCTGGTGAGGTCACTCGACATCGAAGCCCACCAACAACCGGGACCGAGCACTGACCGTTTTTATGACGTGGTCAGGGGTGAACGATCCACCTCTATTGCCTTACTGTTCATTACGACTCTGCAGCAGGCAATGACTCAGCCATGGGACCTTCCGGCCCACCCACAACCGACTTCACGTAAATATGAATTTATGTATTGGGTTTGGGAGGAGGACATCCCGTTCCTCCTCCATCACCCCAAGCCGAACTTGGTTGTTGTGGAATCTTCTCAGGGACGGGAAGCACGTGGACACACCTCGCCTCACCATAAGGAGGGAAGAAAAGTTGACTCCCTCGCCCGCCGGGTGTACGCAGCTTCAGGCCTTGGGTTACGAATTTCAAATTATGAGGCGACCCTGGCGTGCTATCAATATTTTCTTATGCAGCGCCTAGACAGCATCATTGACACCTTTCTGGGAAACCAGGGCGAACTTGCAAAAACCTTTGTTAAGGAAGCTATGCAAGTGGCGGTGCAGCAGCTTTCCACAGCAAGGCACCATGTTGACTCTGATTCGAGGTTGCTTGTCGGTGCCATTTCCCTCCGCAGACACGCCTGGTTGCGTAATTGCAATTTTCCAGAAGAAATGAAGCGGAGAATTGAGGAGATGCCGTTCGACAGATCCGGTCTCTTCAATGCAAAGACAGATAAGCAAACTGAAGAAGATCCATGAATCCAGAATGACAGCCCGTCGTATGGAACTGCAATCCCAGCCTCGACGTAAGTGGTCATGGTCACGCCCGCAATACCGCCAACAATTCCAACCTCGGCAACAACAACCACATCAATGCCAGCAACGCCGCAGATAGCAACCATCCCAGTGCTTCCAGCAGGGCCGCCGCCGCTTCAACATGGACAGGCGACAGTGCTGATGCGACGAGCGAACTTTTCCTCTCCTTCCAACTTCACCCTCCCCTCTCTCATTTGGGAACCGGCTGAAAAGTTGGCTCTCCACTTGGGAGTCCATTACATCTGATGGGTGGGTGTTATCCATCATCCAGCGCGGCTATAGAACTGAATTCAACGTTGTTCCATCACCAAATCCTATCCATTTTACACCGACCTCGTCGGTACTGTTGGACGAGATTCACCAACTCCTTACTAAAGGAGCTGTTCGTCACTTATCATTATCGGAAGGACTCCACGGGTTCTATTCCAGATATTTTATGGTCCTGAAATGTGATGGGAGCTCTATTGAGAGCTCTCAATAGATTCATACCACCAAAGAAGTTTCGGATGAATATATACTTCCATTGCTGGGGAGAGGGGATTGGTTCACCTTGCTGGATTTGAAGGATACCTATTTGCATATTTCAATACATCCATGTCATAGGCGCTTCCTTCGTTTTGTGGTAGACTCTGAAATCTACGAATTCAAGGTGTTACCGTTTGGATTAGCCACTGCACCAAGAGTTTTTACGAAGTGTATGGTCCCTGTCTGTGCACACCTTCGTCTACGTGGAATTCGGATATACTCGTACCTTGATGATTGGTTGTTGGTTTCCGACACTAAAGCAGGACTTTCGTCTGCTGTTGATATTACTTGTGCTCTATTACAAGACCTTGGACTCTGTATTAATCAACAGAAGTCTTCTCTTCTCCCTACATAGACGATCAACTTTATCGGAGCCCGGCTGGATTTGACGTTGAGAAGAGCCTTTCTTCCTCAAGACAGACAGCATGCTATTGCTCTGTGCATCTCTTGGATTCGACGAGAAAGAACTGTCCCTGCCCGATCTATTCAAAGCCTGTTGGGACAAATGTCTGCATCCATCGGCGTGGTTCCGCATGCCAAACTCAGGCTACGCCCTCTTCAGTTATTCTTCATTGGGATGTTCCGACCACAGAGAGATCCACCTACCAAACGGATTCGGCTCCCAGCCTCTGTTCTTCCATCCCTGTTATGGTGGATAGAACCAGCCAATTGAAATGTCGGTGTCCCGTTTCGACCTCGGTACCCTACAGTGATTCTCGGTACCGACGCATCTCTTCTCGGATGGGGAGCCATTTGCTCCGACCTACGTACTCAAGGGGTATGGAGTCCCTGGGATTCCAGGAACCACATCAACTTCCTGGAACTTCTTGCTGTTTTCAAAGCCCTGCAATTGTTCGAGGACATACTTCTTCACCAGGTTGTCCAGGTGACCTCAGACAACATGGCTACGGTCTTTTATTTGAACAAATAAGGGGAAACCCGGTCCCCGAAACTAGCCCGCCTGTCGATGCAAATTTGGGACTGGTGCATACCGAGAGGTATCACTCTTCTAGCAGTACATCTTGCGGGCACGGACAATGTAGAAGCAGATCTCTTGAGCAGACATATGTCGTGGTCACACGAATGGGAACTAGACCGTCGGGTTCACGACAGACTGTTTCACCTCTGGGGTCCGCCAGACATAGACCTGTTTGCCATGCAACAGAACAGGGTGTGCATGAACTATTGTTCCAGAGCGGGGATAGGACAGGGGTTGTCCGGAGACGCTTTCATGATCCCCTGGAGCAACATGGCCTTTTACGCTTTCCCACCGATCCCCCTCATCATGAGAGTGTTGGCAAAGATCATTCACGAAGGGGCCACAGGGCTACTAATAACCCCCTGGTGGCCACACCAACCATGCTTCTCAACTCTCCTTCACATCTCTCAGGAGGATTTTCTCCAACTCCCTCTTCTTCCTTATCTCGTTACCCAGAGGGAAGGCACGATCCGACACCCAGACCTGCTGTCACTGAAACTGACTGCCTGGAGAATCCAATAACCGTATGTGCTGCACCAGTGTCGACGCCACCGGCAATCCCTACTACCTCTACTTCACAAACTTTACATCCAGATCTGCAGTATATTCTCGAATCTGCATTAAGGCCATCCACTAGAAAATCGTATGCAGCGAAATGGCGTAGATTCTCCAGCTTTGCAGAATCTCACTCGTTTCTGGCATCCTCGGCATCTGTTCAGCAGATTCTTCAATTCCTCTTCGAATTGCACCAGTCTGGACTTAAACCTTCTTCCATAAAAGTATATACAGCAGCGATTTCTTACTACCGTGGAACTGTACACGGTTTCTCCATTTTTTCTCAACCTTTGATTAAAAGATTTTTGAGAGGATTGGGTAACCTCCACCCAACAATAAGGCCCCTGATGCCCACTTGGAGTCTTTCAGTAGTTTTACAAGCACTGACTCAGCCACCTTTCAAACCCATGGCGACAATTGACCTATGCCTTGTCTCATGGAAGACTGCTTTCCTCGTAGCAGTTACTTCAGCCCGTAGATCTTCTGAGCTTTGTGCCCTTAGGGTAGACCCCCCCTTTTCTGAATTTGCATAAGGAAAAGGTAGTTCTACGGCTGGATCCGTCCTTTCTTCCTAAGATCACTACTTCGTTTCACATTCAGCAAGAGATCGTTTTACCAGCCTTCTTTCCAACTCCTTCGAATCCGATAGAGAGATCTCTGCATATGGTGGATGTTCGTCATTGCTTAGCCTTTCATAGGTCCAGGACTGAGTCTGTTCAACACTCCAACAGACTTTCTGTAAAATACTCGGAACATGACCGGGGATATCCGGTCACTTCCCAACGACTTTCCAAATGGATAGTAAAAACAATTGCTCTGTCTTACCAGTTGGCTAAATTGGACTTACCATCTACTCCAGGAGGACATTCTACAAGGGCTGTTGCTACTTCTTTGGCCTTTGCATCGGGAGTCCCGATGGAAGACGTCTGCAGAGCTGCCACTTGGGCTACCCCGTGTACCTTCGCCAGCCACTATAGACTTGATGTCCGTGCCAGACAAGATTGCTCTTTTGGCAGGGCTGTTCTTTCTTCTGTTCTTCGTTGATGACACCTCCCTCCTCCAGTTTGGGTAAGCTTGTTATTCTACCCATATGTGTGATGCACAGAGGCCACGACAAAGAAGAGCAGGTTGCTTACCTGTAACTGATGTTCTTCGAGTGGCCATCTGTGCAGTCACACAACCCACCCTCCGGCCCCACTTGGTGTCATGGGTGGTCCAACTTCCTTCTCTTCGATGCTAGGATCTCTTTAGATATTTGTCGTACCACTGAAGTTTTGGTTTTTTTGCCATTATGACAGTAACTTTATTAAGGGAGCGAATGTCGGTCTTTCAAAGACTGGAAAATGGCGGAAACTCCACTCCTTATATAATGCTAGAGGGGAGGGGGAGTGGAGTTCCCACCAAAAACCATTAGCTGTTAATCTTCCGGCCAAAGGCACTGTGCAGGCGCAGAACCCATATGTGTGACTGCACAGATGGCCACTCGAAGAGCATCAGTTACAGGTAAGCAACCTGCTCTTCCACCCCAGAAAAATACAAAATGAAAGAAGGAAAGATAACAAACCAGCCAATAAAACCATTCTTAGAGGAAACCCATAGAGAACAACTGGGTCATTAGGACTCTCCAAAAAACCATGTACCAAGGGGACCTGTCAAACCTAAGCCAGAAGTAGATTCCACAGCTGTGGAGCCACTACTGAAAAAGCTCTTTCCCTTGTGCCTGCCAGCCTGATTGTCGTGTGCCCTGTAGTAAGAACAAAGGTTTCAATGACTAATTGCAGAACCACAGAGTTGAAAGGGGCCACTTAGGCCTTTAAGACTAACTGCTGCTCAGTGCGGGATTCATGTTTAAAGCATTCCTGACATATGGCTGTCCAGTCTCTGCTTAAATACTTCCCATGATGGAGAGCTCACCAACACCAATGGGCAGTTAGTTCCATTGTGTGACTACTGTCACCACTAGCAAGTTTTTCCTCATAGTCAAGGAAAAATTGTCTTCCTGCAACTTAAACCATTATTGCTCTGAAGATAGGGAACATGCTACAGTGCTCTTTTCTGTGAAATCTTTTAAGTGCTCCAGCAGCACGATCTTATTCCCTCCATTTCTTCTTCTCTAGACTAAATATGACCAGTTCCTTCAATTTATCTGAATCCTTCTGAAGATGTAGTGTCCAGAACTGGATGCCATATTCAACACAGAGTAGAGTAAAACTATTACCTTGGTTTTGCAACTACACTCCTACTGATGCAGCCTAATATTGCATTTGCTTTTTTTGCTGCCATGCCACACTGCCAATTCACATACAGCTTGTGATCAAGCTCTGACTCCAAGATTTTTTACATGTCCTGCTGCCATGCCTGGTATACGCCATTCTTTAACTGTACTTTTTATTACTTTTGCCTAATGAAGAACTTTGCAAGTGCCTCTGTTAAACTGCATTCTGTTACTTTCAGCCCTGCCATCTAACCTATCAAGATCATTTTGAATGCTTCGGTTTTCTAAGGTATTAGCTATCTCACCCAATTATCTGTCACCTGCCAATCTGATAAGCATGTTTTCCACTTGTTCCTAACAGTCATTAATTCAAATATTGGAGTGTACAGGTCCTTAAATAAAGATAGGCTGATATGGATGAAAGAACTAATTAAGACTTTAAAGGTCAAAAATACCAGTTTAATTAGGGCTCCATTAGCAACCAGTGAAGTTAATGCTGCATGATCGAACCACCTCGCTCCCCCCCCCACTCAGGTAACTGCATTCTACAGTTTCCAGACTGTGCATTACAGTAATCTAGTTTGGAGTTCACTAGAGCATGGATAACTGAGGCAAGGTCAGACTTCTCCAGATAGGGCCACAGTTGTGCTCACCTGCAGAAACAGGTAAAAAGTGATCACCTGACCTTCCCCAGTTAGTGCAAAAGGGCAGAATGTGTACTTGGTCATTCAGGTCCTACATCTCATCTACCTCAAAGCAACCTCTGGTTCAAGAGTTTCACATTCTCTTCATGTTCCATATAAGTTTCTACAGTTCTAGTCTTTTAAATATTGTAAGCCGTCCTGAGATTTTTGTATAATAGGATGGCATACAAAAACTTTTAATAAATAATAATAAATAAATAAATAACAGGCCTAAGGAACAGGTTTTGTGGTCATCTGGACTAACAGTAATTGAGATATATATCCTTCATTAATCTATACATTAAAGTATATATCTGTATTATTCCATTATATTTTACATTCTTGCATGTTTAAATTATTTACCCTTTTAGTTCTCTGTTTTTATGGCCCATCACAAGAGCACAAAATATGCTTCCTATTTCATGTGTGTAACAAGTATGTTTTTTAATCCAAGACCCATCACCATTGACCATTTCGCCAGTGTATACCTAATACATCACACACACACCAGCCTCAGCCACTTGTTTCCTTCCTTCCTTTCTTCCCCAAAAACATGTCAAACATTATGGTCTGGGCTGGAAAGGGAGTCTAGCCTATTCAACACAAGGCGACACTTCTGCAACCTTCAGGCACTGTCCTCCATTACATCTACCTGACTGAAATTAATATTATGTACAGCTGGAAAAATAGTTCACACTGTATGTGCATGATGAATAAAACTAAGCAGCAAAACTATGAGAGAAAAATGAAGAATGGGAATGGGGGAAATTAGTGGGAGTTATTAACTTTAAGGAAGGCAGACTGGCAATTCCTGGCTGCACCATTATCTTTCAACAGGACTAACAGATTCCTGTATCCCTTATCCTAAAGGCCTGTTCGAGAAGGGTGTATTTTGCTTTGTGGTACTCCCACTCTCTCCCAAATTGCTGAAAAGAATCCTGAGAAAGGGTTTGTTTCCATATGGCTTGTCCTGTTTTTTAACATAACTAATTTATTCTCCTTTCCCTGCATACCATTTTGCACATATTCGCATCTCATGCAGAGCATAGCCAGCCTTCCCCAGCCTGGGGCTGTTAAGATTGCGGCAACAGAGCAGAACCTCTTTGTACCCCACGGCTGAACTGTATTTAGGGAAGGGTTCAGGGACCACATTCCAATGGGTACCCAGGTCAGCTGTCAGTAGCAGAACCTTGGGGCAGACATTTCATCCTTCTGCAAGGATGCAAAAGCTGCTCAAAAGCCAGGGAGACAACCAAATGATGGGGTGTGGGGAAACAGGAGAAGGGCATGTGTTTATCTGGGGAATCCCCCGGAGAACCAGCTTTATCCCTTGGGCCAGAATTCTTCACCCAATACTATGGTTCCCATGATCCCCCATCAGCATGGCCAGGGTCCTGCTGGCTTGCACTGATGGGAGCTAGTCTACATTTGGAGGGCACCCACTTGGAGCAAAGCTGATATAAATGTTCTTATAGTCACACTTCTGTGTACAGTCACCAGGTCTTTACTTAAAGCTTTTCTTCATAAGGTTGTTAATCACTGTAATGGCTTCTAGTTTTGTTGCAGAATTCAGATAGAAGGTTTACACAAAGGGATTTTCTACACAAAGGGCAACCCATACTCA
This sequence comes from Varanus komodoensis, assembly GCF_004798865.1. Taxonomy (NCBI): domain Eukaryota; kingdom Metazoa; phylum Chordata; class Lepidosauria; order Squamata; family Varanidae; genus Varanus; species Varanus komodoensis. Next base: position 6,272,422 of record NW_025336479.1, on the reverse strand, counting down.
ACAATTGATCATGGATTCTTGAGACAATGTGGTGATCTTCCAGTTTTACTTTCCTGTCTAACAAGCACTTCCAGTGAGGTTTTTTGTTTGTTTTGTTTTTTAAAGCAGGGAAAATGTGACATCTAATAATAGTGAAAGCAAAGGAATAGCTTTCTTTCACTTGTGTGTTTGTACCATCCTGTTCTGCCACACTGCCCTCTAGTGGATATGTAGTGGAAAAAGTGGGAAAGGAAATGCTCTTCATGTAGTGCCCAGATGTTGATTCCACAACTTAGCTTCTAATCTGCTATCTATCTATCTATCTATCTATCTATCTATCTATCTATCTATCTATTCAGTTATCTGGTTTTGCTTCTCAGCTTTTCTGCTATGTAGTCTCTAGGCAGACTTGCTGTGCTTTAGCTGAATATTGTAGTTGCACACATAGGAAAAGATCTTCCATTTGATTTCAGAAATAAAGCTGTTTAACCCTCAGAAAGTACTCCTAAAAACAGAAGCAACACTGCAAATAACAATATTGTCTAAAGAACCTGTAAACAACAATGAACAAGAGATCACAAATGCATTGTGAGTTCCTCATGTGAAAAAGCTTTCAAAGACTATGTGTACCTTCTTAATTTCTCTCTCATAAAGTGAAAACATAAGAAAGCCATGGCACCTTCCATCTATTCCTGCTATCGTCCTCCCACTTTGCTTTTTTGCTCTGCACTATTCCTATATTTCAGAGCAGGTAAGGGAGGCAGAAGGTGCCTGTGCTGGGGGGGAAAAGAGGTGGGAAGAGCCAAGATGACTGCCTCGCCTTCCATCGTGTTGGTGAATTGGAAGGCACAGGTATGATTTCCACCCTGAAAGCTGGCAACCGACCTGTGCCCCAAGTATCATTTTTTGCAGAATGTGGTTGCTGCCATGTGTTTAATTATCTGGACAGAGCATAAGCCCTGGATTGTTGACTTTTGTTGCCCAGGCTGCTTCCTTCTGTGGACAGCGATAATTGCTCACTCTGCATTGTTTTTGGGTGAAAGCAAGGGAACAGAGTATGCCTCGCACAGAGGCAGAAAGCTGGATAAACCCCCTTACCAGAGTGGGAAAGGAGGAGAATGACGCACTCCTGGACGGAGCGGCAGTGCTGGCCTCAAGGTATGGGGTGTCCGCCTGCCTGGCTGCCACAGGGGCTTCTATTGCTCATTCCCTCCTTTGGAAACCAAGACTCCGCTAGGCCTTCCAGATTTAAAAATAGACCCTTTGCTTATGGAAAATTAAGGATGGATAAGCGGCTCCGCAGGATGCCTCTTTGCTTCTAATTATATTGTAAATCAATTGCTGTGTTAAAGAAAGAATCCTGGCAGGCAGCTCGGTTCTCGGTGCAAGAGGAGCCTTTGTAACTTAAACAAGATGCTTTGGCAAATCCTTCAAGCCTGATTTTCATCAATGGGAGAGCAGGAGAGCAACTGGATGATACACCGGGCAGGCTTCTGGGGACTTGAGTGGACCTCAAGTTCTGCATTGCTGGATTTCAGAGATTCATGTTGTTTGCTTCTCACTGCCAGCACAGGGAAAGTATAGGCCTAGTTCTTGCAAACAGTCCATACTTTGTGTCTGCGGTCATGATTAAACAGATAGAGAAAAGACTGAAAGGATAGAAATGTCATGCAGAGAGGCAGGATTACGTGACAGGTTTTCCTGGGCTATGTTTGGTTGGTATATGCCTGTGTAAGAGTTTGAGTTTCACAGCAAACTTTAGAAATGATTCTGCTGGATGAAGAGCTTTGTCAAGTGCAAAACCCTGCATATGTTTACGCTAACCATCATTTTCCTATAAAAGATGTTAGACTCAGCCCACTTCTCTGAGCAGTGAGGAAGTCCAGGAGTGTAGTGGCTACCCAGGTTTGGTTCCCTTTGGAAGAAGTTGCTTGAGTTTTGTTTGTGTGCTGCCCACCTTCTCCCCTTGCCATTGCTCCTTGCACCACCCTCCCTGTGCCACTGCTGTGTCCACACTTTCTGCAGATCCTTTCCAAAGTGACTGGCAGGCAGGCAGGCAACTCTGGTGAGCTGCACGGACTGGAGAAGTGGTTAGCACGGCGCTTCAGAGACCTAGCCATTTCCAAATCCCTGGCATGAGGGGTCTTCCCTGAGGGCCAGGCTCTGTAGGAGGAGTGTCACCAGGGCTGTAAGTGATTTCCAGAGATCTCCCCCCACCTCCCTTCACAATGGTTAATCTTGAGGATGGCCCTCTTGAGCCAGGCATTTGGGGCTGCAGGGGTATGAACCAAGTTGTGCTGTGCTGGGCAGTGTTGGGAGGAGGGAGACACAGGGAATGGGAGGGTTGGTTGTCAGGGGAGCAGGAAGTCAGACCTGACCAGCTGGCGGGGGAAGCAGGATGGAAAAATACAGCTAGCCATGGGGCATGTGGCAGGGAGTCGGATGCAGTGGGTGGGTGGAAGGCAGATCAAACAGTGGCAATGGCAGACTGTGTGTGTGTGCTTTTCTGCCCCAGGCAGGACCTTATGCTAGCTATGGAGGTATATAATGGGGCCTCTCTTCATTCAGGTCACTGCACAGGGCAAATGAAGGTGGCACCTTTCTCACAGGAATCATAGAACAAAGTTGGAGGGGGCCATGAAGGTCATCAGGTCCAACCCCCTGCAGGACAGAATTTACACCATCTGCTGTCTGCTAAAGTCTGGGCACATTTATTTATTTATTTATTTATTCATTCATTCATTCATTCAGACCAAATAGGAGTGCCAACAGAAATGAAATCAATAATAACAAAATGTTACAATGTGAAATTCTTCCTTCTGTTTGCTGTTCTAGCCAGCCATGCCCTTCTCCTCCATACACCATTCCTCTTCCCACATGTTTTTCAATGCCCATCTGCAACAGTCGTCATTCCATAGTTCCAGAGCATGCTTTCCCCACATTGGGCTGTTTCCTTTCCTTGGGGATTTGTCCCCAAAAATGTTTTTTACTTGTGCAAATTTCGGGGTGCCCCAAGCCTGTTGATACTTCCCTCTTTTGGATGGATGGATGGTACCATAATTTTAGCTACATAAACATGGCAGTTGTCTGTGAACTCCAGAAGTAGAGGGAATCAGCTGTCTGGTTGGATCAGCTCTCTGCATGGCTGTAATCTCATGCATCCAAAGATATATGTCATATGTCACAGAGACCCCTTCATCTCCTCAAAGCCGATATTATAAAGCTAAACGGAAATGACTTGAGGGACGTTCTGCTCATCCCCATTATGAGGGAGCCCTCCTTCAGCTGGGAAGGTAGGTCTGCACAGAAGCATGAAGCGGGTGGATAATACAAGTGCAAACTGGAAGTGAATGGAAAAAGTGAAGTGTTTTGCTCAACAGAACAGACAACTCATGCAGACAAAAGTACAGAAAGCTCATTGCATTCTCAAACCATTAATAAATTCCTCACTCATCTCAATCTAAACAGCTGCACAAAGGCACACATTTGTCAGAAACTGGCTAATCCCAGAGAAAGACAGCTGGAGACTTTTATTAGAGGTTCCATAGGGCCAGGTCTGGAACCTACCATTGCCATGGTTGGCCAATGCTGGGGCCCATATGCCACTGATCCCATTGCTTGTCAGGTGGGCACTAACCCCATACATGCTGCTGTTCTTTTTCTTGACTGCCATGCTGGATTAGGCTGACTGGAAAATGATGATGAGGAGAGAGTGTGCATGGTTGAGAGACAGCCTTGGAAAAGCTAGCTTGGTGGCATCAAGAATGTAACAACAGTCCTCGAGATGAACAGGAGAATAAGATTCTGGCGGGCAGAGTATGTGTGAGTAAGCGAGATGTTCCTGAAGGTTCCTCTCAACATTTTCATTCCCCTAGGGAAGGCCCCTCTCTAGTTCATGGTGGAGCTTGTGTTTTGTGTGCAGACGGTTCCAGGTTCAGCCCCAGCATCTCCAAGCATGACTGAGCGATATCATTGCCTGAAACCCTGGAGGGCTGGGTATGGACAATATATTAAGCTAGGTGGATCAGTGCTTGAGTTAGCACAAGGACATCTCACTACCTTGCTCCTGTTTTCTCCACTCTGGCCTGGCCTGGAAAAGCAGCAGCAGTTGAAGCTGCTGCCATGTTCTCCAGGCCTACTGTGTTGGATGTGCAGTTTTGGAACACATCAATTTTTGAGCCCACCTGGTAGCCAGAAGAGGCTCTCTGGAGCGGAGAGGAAGAGGGCCCACTGTACCCTCTTGCCCTCACTGGGAGGCATTGCTCAACTGTAGCCTATCCTTCCCCACCAGGTAACCCTCTCCCACCATCTTATAATCAGTTAAACCCATACCATTATCTTCTCCATTTCAAAGCAGCTCCTGCATACTCTTAACTGGATGCTTCTCTAGGCATCTCCCCATCTTAGGAGATAGAGCTCTTTCAGTGACCCAAGAGCCAAAGCAGGGGAAAGCCAGCAGATGTCCTGCTCCAGATGTGTGTTATTGGTCAGTTCCCAGTGGTAATTGCCTGGTTATTTCACAGAATATTCAAAAGTACCACCACACAAATGCACTCCTGCCCAAAATCTCTAGTGATACCATCATGCATTCTGCCACTTCAATCTGTAGTATCATTTTATATGATAAAATGATTCCTAAACTAGTTGCAGTAGAAGGGGCAAGAGAAGCAAGTGTTTCCCCATCTTTGCATTAGTCACTTTCTTTTCATGTGCCTAAAGTGGAGGATATTCTCAACAGGGTGTGCACTGCTGTATTTTTTCCTTCTCCCTCTTGGTTTTTGGCAATGATGCGTCCAACTCAGGACTGGTTTGCAGAATATCATTTTCTGAGAGAGAAGCAGCATCTGTGTTGAAAAGCACATGAATTCTCTGAGTAATTTGTCACATGCAATTACTGCATGCATAGTGGGAATCTACAGCTGGAGTTGGGTTTCCATTGTGTCATTTCAACAAACCAGGCATGTTTGTTCATCATACAAGTGAGCCTCATGCTATTCCAAAATGGCAGGCATTTTTTTGTAGGAACTTGTGTGATCTTGTGTGACGTGCCTGTTTAGCGGAGGTGGTGTTTTTGCTCTCTACACTTCTGTTAAGCTCTTGATATTTATTATTTATTTATTTATTTATTAAAACATTTCTATGCCGCCCCATTCGCTGAAGCCTCGGGGCGGCTCACAACATAAAGTTAAAATACAAAAAATAACAATATAAAACAAGTCGCCCTGGCCAATATGATATGGGACATTGCCATAGCTGTATTCTTAGTTATTGTTTTGTGGGTAGGTAAGAGACGCTGTGCTTTCTGCCTTTTCCCCAAGATCGCAGGGCTATTCCTTGCTAACAAGTGCAGTGGCAAACAGCTGCTTGCCAGATTCATACATCTGTGCAATCCATCTGCAACATGTACTGCTGCCTGCCAACTGTGGCCCTGAGCAGAGGGAGAAGCCATTAGCAAGCCATAAGCACCACAGGAAACCGCAGCGGCAGCTCAGCCGTCAACTTGACAGAACGGAGTGTGTGGGGAAAGACACCTCAAAACAGTATGACCAGAGGAAAAGCGGTCATAAGAGCTGATCAATACCATCTGTGATGTTTGCACTTGAGTAATCAGAACATATACCTAGAGAGCCAGCAGTATTTTTGTGCTTTCTCATATACTCAGCAGGCTGCCTACCCACCCAATATTGTATATCTGAGTTCAGGAGGTTAACACACGTTCAGTATGATATAAAAATCCTCCCACTCCAAAGATCACAGAACCTGTTACAGTAATAATGCAAACTTGCAAAAAAAAATCCTGTTCCAATGATTTGTGGCCTCTTTCTATGCATGTGGTGCAGGGCTTTCAAAAATTTATAGGACACTTGTACTATGGGAGCTGCAAGTTTCTTTTAACTGCCTCTACCACTTATGATTTCATTATCATCACTGTTTTGTGAGAGAATGTGTGTTAAAGGACATGTGTGCCTAGGGCTCCAAAACAAGAAAGATTTCCCTTTTGGTTAAGAAGAAGAATCTTTTCTGTAGAATTTCCTTTGGTCTGTACCTTTAAACAAGCTAATTCTTATTTCCCAACCTGGACAGTCTTGTGATGCAGTTACCAGCTCAAATGGTGTACAAAAATGTATATATTATTTTATTTATTTATTTATTTATTTATTAAAACATTTTTATGCCGCCCCCTTCGCCGAAGCCTCGGGGCGGCTCACAATATATTAGTGAGAAATATGTACAAGCATTTTATACCTTTGAAAAAACTGTTCAAAATGGTGCATGTTAGGAAAAGTTGTGCACAAAAATAAATGCTGGATTTTGTGTGGGTTTTAAAAACAATCACAGAGTGATATGGAAATCACATGGAAAGGTCTTATGATTGAATACATGCAAAATTGTCATATTTTGTCAGCTGTAGCCTGATTTATGCATCTTTGCTCTTTGTTGGCTTGGGTTGTTGGGATGTAGTTTGCACCATGCCAATGGGGATTCTGTTCTTCCACTTGCAAGGAAAAGACAAACCTCTCTGCCATACTAGAGTGCAAAGAGGAAAACATTCCAAGCAAAACCAAAACAGTCTATGTCTCATGTTTATTAGCTTAGCATACAATATTTGATGACTGGATATACACTGAGAAAGTCATGGGTTTTTGGAGAGTGGTTGGGTTCTGCATAATTTGCCCTGTGTTGGCAGTTCCATTCATCAGCAAAAGCCTATTAACAAAGCTTGCAGATGGTCTCCTTCCTTTTCAGCTGCCCTAGCAAAGAGGTAGGGGAGGAATCTCTGGAGCTGCTCTTTCAGTTATATATATACTTTCCTCTTCTTTCTTTCATGTTAAGGGCCATAGGACTGGACGGAACTCCAAGGGTCGTCTATTCCAAATCCCCTCCACTCAAGCAGGATTAATTGTACCTAAAACCTGCTTGATAAATGTTTGGGGATTTTTCTTGTTCGGAACAGTGCTTGTCTTGTCTTCATGTGACAGTTTTCCATTGTCTTGCTTGGAGCTTTTCCCTGGCTTCATACAGACTAAACTTTCATTAAACCAGAAATGGGGACAAAAAAGTTGGCTGCAGTGACAGAGAGCAAGTGTGTTTTCATACATGACACATAAGAAATGCATTTGAGCTTTTTGCACGGATGCTAAATTTGCTCTTGCTGGAGCATAATTGATTAACTTAATTTTCCATTAAGCTTTCTCATACTGGTTCTGCTTATTCCTATCAGTTGTATCATTTTAGCCGCACAATCTCATTTTGCCTGTGATCAAGATCTGGGGTCTCCCATGTGGTGCTGCTGTGCCCACTGGGCTCCCTGCCCCTCCTAATTGTAATGTTTTTAAGTAAGGTTTTTTTTTGTTTTTGTTTTAAACAAAGCAGATTTTAACTGGGAGGCAGATATGGCACAAGCGAAGTGCTGCCCTCCAATGCCAACTTCATTTGGATTCAAAAAAGCAGTTTTATGTTTGGAGCTCAACGCTACTCCCCACCTTATATGTAGATTCTTGAGTTAATTTTCTTTTAGTAACACCAGTTTTCCTTCTAGAAAATGAGTTTTGTGACTGCCCATGCCCTCCATGGCAGCCATTTCAGAGAATGCCCTTGACATTGCGGGCTTTTCTGCATAAGGCATTTATTCTGCTCTCATGGTTCCTCGTCTACAGTAGCTTGCAGATATTTTACACAACGTCCTCCTCCTCCAGGGTCTCTTCCTTGCTTTCTGAGCATTTCTGCATGGGATTTTTTTTTTTGAGAGGGGTGTTGTTAGTACAAGAGTAAGGCAATATTAAAGGGCTAGCCTAGTATAAAGGTAAAGGTTCCCCCGCACATATGTGCTAGTGGTGTCCAACTCTGGGGCTGGCGCTCACCTCTGAGTCAAGGAGTCAGCATTGCCCGAAGACACTTCCATGGTCATGTGGCCTGCATGACCGAACACCAAGGCTCACAGAACACTGCTACCTTTCCCACCAAAGTGGTACCTATTTATCAACATGTATTTGCCTGCTTTTGAATCGCTAGGTAGGCAAGAGCTGGGCAAAGCGGCGGGCACTCCCCTGTTGCGTGGTTTCTCCAAAACGGTTATGTGGTGCTGCAGTTCTGCTATACTGCAGCACCACCTTGTGCCTGTGTAATGGAACATACAAAAAGGCAGAGGACAAATAAGCATGGAAAAATGTGTAAAGAAGCTGATCTTTAACCCTGCAAAAATCTGGAAGCAGAAACATTGTTAAAGTTGTGGGCTGAAACAGCTTCCAGCCCTACTATAGAGAAGCACTCTAGCAAAATCCCAAATGTGCCCACTGACCCCAAAACAGTGGGGACCTCTTGTTGCGTTTCTGTTGGAGGCCAAGTGTATGCATGGCTCACTGGAGAAAATGCTAAGTTTTGTCATTTATATGGGGTATATACTGCTTGGATTTTACACTTCTGTGATGGGGAGAGAGACAGAAGTCATCACAGATGGTGCTCACTGGCCCTGGGAGTGGAGTGACCTTGGTGACATGTTCAACCCCTTTTTGTCTTTCCCACACAGTGCAAAATGACACAATCTGAAGAGCTGCTATATATGATATATATAGGTTTTGTGCAACATTTCTACATGATCTGCCTGGCATTAAGGGATTGAAAAGTTATGTAGAGGAAGATTATTTATGCCCATGAGTCATCATTCCAGGGAAGCCAGATGCTTATTTGCAATATGTTGATGTCACTTGTGTTTCGTAGATATTATTTGTTCTGTATAAAATGAAAACAACCAGCATTCCCTGCCTGTTGGCTGTGTTAACTCAGTTAACAGTATGGATCTCCAACCCGAAATAAGACAGTCATATTATATCCTCGCCTATCATCATAAGCGAGCTTTAGTAACAAAGCAGACTGTGTTTGCCTTAATATGGCAAATCCCACAGAGCAAACATGGAATAGAAAAACAACAGAAACTAAAGATGAGGGTGATGAAAGCCAGGGCAGGTCCTATATCTAGGTGGCGTGAAACAGTTGCCTCAGGGGGGGCGGCAGCACCAGCATTTGCACTCCCCACCCCATTCCTCCTGAATCCCCTGAAAGCTCCCATTCTCTTGAGCTTGGCACCCTAGTGATGCTGCCTTGTTGCTGGATTAGGCTCTCTGATGCGTAGGTTTGTTTAAGTGTGTGCACTGGGGTGGTCATCATTCAGTGGTATTCACTGACATTTACTTATCTCTTTATTCGAGTCATAAATGACCCTGCCCTTTTCTTTTCTAAGAACTCAAAGCAGCTTAGATCATTCTCCTCCTGCTGCTCACTATCTTATCCCTGCAACAACAACCCTGGGAGGTAGGTTGGGCTGAGAGGCTGTGACTGGCCCAAAGCCACCCAGTTGGCTCCAGGGCTGAGCAGGGACTAGAACCCAGGTCACCTGAGTCCCAGTCCCATGCTCTTAACCACTACACCACTCTGGCTCTTGAAGCCCAGCATCTCAGATAAGGCCAGGACGCACTTTAGAACCCGGAGAGCTGTCCCTGTAGGTTGGGGGTCCAGGTCCCCTGGTGTAAAGGCCAGAAGTGTCCAACCAGGATTCTTGAGATCGCCATGCCACTCCCCCCGCCCCCGCCAGGGTCGATATTCCCAGTGTCAACCATGCTGGACTACATGAACCAATGGCCCTTCCTGCCTCCCTCCTGTGTTCCTATTACACTGCTCACATCCTGCCTGCTGCCATCACTGCTCTTCTGTTGCGGTGGCATCTCGGCAAGCAGCAAATACAGCGGTGCTGGACAGAGAGATGAGTGAACGGCAGCGAGGTAGTGAGAACTGCAGCATGGTATGGACTCTGCAGCCTTCTTTGCACCTTGCCCGTTAACCTTCTGTCTTCACATGTAGTACAGGACACATTCCTGCACTAGTAAGATTCACCTGGCAGCCTGGCCGGCTTCTGTAGGTAGATCTGGGAGCAGGTACTGGGATGCCATTCGGTCCTTCTCCTTAAGCAACAAAGTGATCTTGACCTGGCCCTGCTAAAAGTACAGGACAAATGCTATGTTCTGTTAGCTTTATTCAAAGCCCGAGCGTTTCTTCTTTCATAAAAGGATATTAAAACTGCTGTGATAAAAAATATAAAATAAAATCAGCGGCATCAGTTGAGCTTTTCCGCAAGCTGTTAACTTGCTGTATCTCTTTCTCTATTATTGCAGACATGAAATCTTTAGCACAACATGATCATTTCCTTTCTTGCTTTTCTGCTTCACAACCTCGCTGGCACTGTGGAATAGCAGAATAGTGCAAGTACACAAGTGAAAAAAGCATTTTCTAGTGCTTTATGAATTACATTTTCCCTGCTCCTAAACAAACAAACAAACAAACAAACAACCCTCATAGAAATGATATTTAAAACTGGAGGTGAAACTGGAGGGCCACGATGTTGTTTAAACAATCTTTGAACACCAGTGTTGAACGAATGATGAGATCGCAATACATTTCTGCATACATTACTACTTCAGATTTTCATCCCTAGGATATGGGATCTCTTTCTATCTAAGAAGGGGTAGAATCATATTTGGAAAATAACTGAAACTAGGAACACCAGCATGGCGATCTTGAATTCTTCTGGCATGGTGAAGTTAACGCAGTGGTAGTCCTTCATCCGACAGTCTTGTTTGTTCAGCTGGAAAGCACAGTAGTGACTACGTGGGCTCACTGCAGATGCTTAGCATATAGATCAGGGGTCCTCACATTTTTCCACCAGGGGGCCAGTTGAAAGGTGCCAGTGCCAGGCGTGGGCCGGCGAGGGGGCAGGGGTGGCGCGTGTGGGCATATGCGCTGAGGCGGGGCGCATGGCGAGGCGAGGCGGGTGCACGAAGCAGTGGCTTGCTTGCTTGGAGATCATTTTATCTGAGCGAGCAAACTGCCACCTCCCTGTGCGCGGGGCGAGGTGGGCAGCAGTGGGTGCACCTGTGAGCACAGGCGTGCAGCGGGTCCAAATGGGCATGGCCAGCCAGATAAATGGGCATGGTGGGCCAGATCCAGCCCCCGGGCCGTGGTTTGAGGACCCATGATATAGATCTTGTATTTGCACAGACTGTGGTCTCAGTAATTTTAAAGGTAGGTTTATCCTGAAAACAAAAGCAATTTAGACACTGATTTATAATGCAAATTCAGTTTGTGTCTAGATTTGCACAATGTGTCTAGTTTTCAGATTCATGTTCATCTGACACACACTAGTATGCAGGTGATTTACAGAGCCTACACTAAGCCACAACATACAGCTCCACATCTGTGCATTGCAGACGGGGGCAGTGCTGTATGGCTCTCAGTTGCAACTGGTAGGGGCGGTGTCAGCAAAGAGCTGCCACATGCCATAGTATTACTGTTTAAGTAGGAACCAGCTGTTGTGCATTCTTTTTCAGCATATATGTATTCTTGACTCATGTATATCACCCATGAATTCATTTGTATGAGTTAAACTCCACAATTTGCTTTGTTTTCACAAAATCAATAGGTATTGGTTTGATTGTACTTCATTATATAATGGCATTCAGAAAGAGCAGGTTGGGAAGTGCCCTAGCTCAGATAGTAGCTGTTAATAAATGAAACAGGTAGCTTTTGGGACATCATCATCATCATCATCATTATTAGAACATTTCTAATAATAATTAGACATGGCAATGATAGGAGAGAAGGTACATGCTAGCAGTGCGGAAGCTGGATTTCTCACCACCAGACTAACCCTGGAAGACATCCAGTAGACCACAGGCATTTTCACTGTGCTGTGATGACCCACACTGCCTGCTGCAACATCACACTTGAATCTTCATCTTTGCTCTTTAAAGCAGAACATCCTGCAGCATGATGAATTATGAAACTTTGGTCTGGGCTCAGCATTTGTTCAGAAACACATCAGCGAGACCCAGTCTTACTCTTTTCCTTCAAGGATCGTAATTGCATCCCCATCCGATCTGTGGTTTCATAAAGAAAGCACAGTTCCAATTGGCAGTATAAAGCCTGAAGAAACGTCCCTTGAGGCAAGAGGTTGTGAAAGGATACTGTGTGTGTGTGTGGGGGGGGGAGATTGAGGGGGGAGTGATGATCTGTGTGCTTAATGCTTCTCTGGAGTATCTATTCTAAGGGTCTCCCATGCCAGACTCCCTGGGAAGGAGAGGAGGTCCTGCCTCCCTGGACTGCCAGGATCCCCAGGAGACCTTGTGGCTATACACACAGTGTTCCAGGGGTTTCCGTGAATGCAGATGTTAGCAAGATAAGATGCATTAACTCTGTCCCTTGTTTCTTGCTCTTCCATTTTTGACAGTGGCTGGGAGGAAGATAGGTTGTAGCCTTTGTAACAAAGGGACAAAATAATCTGGATAATGGTAGCAACCAATTCTGAAGAATAGAAACACATCTTGGGAAGCGAAAAAACATTCTGTTTAACATGTTCACAGTTCTGGATCAAAGTAGTTTGTTGGTCATGCAAAACAGCAGCAAATGCACTGAGCAAATACGAAAATGGCTTTTATAAGCACAATTGCTATTCAAAATGCTCAAAATGCAAGCTTTCAAATCCATAGTTCTCCTTGTCAGATAGATCATAATCTTTATTTTTCCTAAAGAGTATCAGTTTTCCCCACGCCCCCAATAAATTGATTTAAAACAGAGATGGGAAGCTTGGTACCCTCCAGTTTTGGATTGCAACTCCCATAATAAAATAGTGGCCATTATTTTATTTATTATATATTTATTCATGTCATCCCATTAGCCAATGCCAGTTGGGGCTTTTGGATCTTATAGACCAAAACATCTGGAGGGTACCAGTTTGCCTGCTCTTGATTTAAAGCAACCAAACATTTCCAATTCATTTCAGTGAATGAAAAAAGCAAGGCATTTTTAATTCATTTTGCTAAAAGAACCCAGGTGTAGTTGAGGCTGGGGCTATGCAGAGCAGGAGAACTGATGTCCCCTCTACTGCCCCACTTTTCTATATGGCAGGAAGCCGGGTACAAATCTGCATATTGTAAGGCAAGCCTCCCTGGGATATTCTTGATATCTGGCCAGGAGGAAGAAATGCTCCTGCAAACACAATGCTGCATAAGGATTGCCCTTATAAACCTGGTCCTGTGTGTGCAGAAGTACAGAGGGCAGCCGTCCCCGGTCTGGTGCCCTCTAGAAGGTCCGTACTGCATCTCCTAGGAATGCTGGCCCTTAGTCATGCTGGCTGAGGTGGATGGGGGTTGTAGTTCACAGCATCAGGATGGCACCAGATTGGAGGAGGCTGACATAGGACTAGGGTATCCACATGGCGCACAAACTACAGGCAAAACAGACAATAGACTCAGCAGATCACCTGCTGGGTAGAGGAATCCATTTCCTTCGCCTGCTGGTCTATTGAGAGGGGTAGATACTTGTGCAGGAACGCAGCCTGTTGCTATAAAAAAATCTCTCTGGACAGGGTTTTTAAGGAATGTGCCTGGGATACAGATGTAGAAGGCATCATTTGGGGACATGGAACTCAATGTCTGAATTGGACAACCTTTAGTCTTAGGCAAGCAGAAAGGAAGACACTCATCCCTGGTGGCACAGTGTTATTACTGTTGTTTTACGAGAGCTGCACTGAGATCATGAGGTCTCACGGCCTTGTTTGTGATCTATTAGGGAATATTTTTATGGTCGCCTGTGTGCTGCTTTTTAGCATCAGATGTAATGTTTAATCCCATTTAATATCAATAAAAGTCTACTTCATAGGCACATGCTGGAAAAATGGGATGGATTTACTAAAAACAATGAATGTGAGCAGTTCATGGTCTTCTCGTGTTACACAGAGATTTATCCGATCTCTTGCATAATTTAATCTTTGCATCTGTGGGACCACAAATGTTTTACATTTCTAACATTTATGGGCAGACATAGAAAACATCTGTGCAGGCCCAACACAATGTAACATCTGGAAGATGTCTTTGCCTTTTTATGACACATGTAGTATGATATTAGTCTGGAACAAGTGTGCTGCTCTCACTAGTAGTTTATATGTTCACTTCTTGAGTTGAAAGGGCACAGAAGAGCTTCTGAACTGATCTGCCCCCCCCAAGGGAAAAAAAGGTTTAAAAAATCAAAGTAGACTTTAAAGGGACCCTCCCCAACTAATGCAAAAGTTGCTGATAGATAATTGAGTTAACAGTGGAGTTAACTACTCCTGTTTAACATTTATTTCTTGGCCAGCTGTTTGCTTAGGTACTATACATTACATAGAAGTGATGTGTGGTCCCTGCCCAGAAGGATAACAAGTCGAAGGAGATACGGATTAAGAGAGGCTCCACAGAGTGGAAGCCAAACTGCAGAAAGCAGCATTCTTGCCTAGGCCTGAATGGCTGTCCAGCTGAACGCCGCTGATTGCACGCTTGTCAACATGTTAGAATCCCATGCAGATAGGTTAGTGGCCACATCCCAAACATGTTTACTTTAAAAAGCAAAGCAAAGCAAAGCAGCAAGAAGAATCATGTGACATTTTAAACTAACCTGGCTCCCCCACTGAAAAACACTTATGTGAAGTTATGTTCATTGATTCCAGTGGGGGATTCTAGTAAATATACTGAGCTGTTTAGTTCCCACACTCTTGAAAGTATTTATTCTGTTCCTGTGTTCACCCCACTATGGGGTAATGCATGAATTGAAAAGCATGGATACGCTGTACTTATTATTTGTACCATCTTTACAGCACCACTCTTTTTATGATGGAAGAACCACATAAATCTGGTATATGTGCATGCCCTAATATATGATTCACACAGTATGTTTTATATCTGTGTGAGTGTTGGAAGATTAGTAAGTGTGTGAACTAGCCCTGAGATACCTTTCATCAACCTAGACGTGTAGCTGATAATTGCACAAGCTGGCATAACCCAATTATATTTCAGCTATATGCAATGTAATAGGATTCAGCATTATTATTACATTTATATCTCATCTTTTTCCCCCCTGCTAGGTACCTGACATGACTTACATGGTTATCCTCTTCTCCACTGAGTTATCTTTAAAAAGGCACTGTTTCTCAGTTTTCCATCAGAATCTGGAGACCAAAATATTGAGCAGTCTTACAGGTTGTATGCACTACCGAGAAAAGGGGCAGGTTCACATGATGCAACAAGCCACGGTGGATGTTTACCCCGGTTAGTTTATAGTGTTGTCTGAACACAGCTGTGGTGTGCTTGGTCTTTAGAAGCCACAAACAGAAACAACAGTCTGTTGAATGGTTCCTGTGCTTCAGCCCAGCTGTTCATAATGTCCGAACCTGGTGTTGTGGTTTCCATAGTCCAGGAATACAATACCGAGGTCTTCTGGAAAGGAGCTGTGCCAGCCCCTGCTCTGCCTAGCAACAGACACATTGATGGCTGCTGAACTCCAACAGGCTGCTCTCCCCTTGTATCCCCCCAAGACTCCCCACTTGTCTCCAGATATACCCCTGTTCTCGTTATTGTTGTTTAAAAGCAGCAAAGATGCAGGTGGTACTTCCTGAAAGAGCAACCATGAGGCAGTCACCTTATGTGCTTCTATCTGCCCGTCGTGGCTCTTATAGAGACCACCTCTGAGTTGCTCTGCCTTTGGTTTCCTGGCAAAAGTATTTCTCCCCTCCCCATACAGTTATTTCATCAAACAGAACAATATACAGGGCATTACAAATAGGGCAGTTTCCTTGAAAAAGTACTCTGCCTTCCTTACCATCCTCCCACTCCTTGTGGCACAAACATTGTCCCAAAGGGCAGCCAATCAGCATTCCCAGGGAGTTGCACACACAGGCTGGCTCACGAAAGCTGCTCCTAGCAGGACACGCTTGCACCACTGTCACGAGTGACACTGCAGATTGCGCCCTGGGCAGGATGCTGATTTTGACTCCCCAGTGCTCAGCCTCTTCTCCCAAAGCATGGTGGCCTGCAGCCCCCCAGAGGAAAATGCATCTGCCACATAGGGGCAGCCAGCCCAGTCCCACAGGAGAGAGTGCTCCTGCTTCTGGACTGGAGAAGAAATGGGCACGTTGATTGACCTGCAGGGCAGCCTAGAGGCACAGAAATACTTCAGGACCATGTGTCATGACAATCCCTTCCCGTGGCTTTATGAACAGTTGAGAAAAGTGACTTCTCACATGTGCCAGCCTAATACAAGGGAAAACTGTGCACCCTCAAGAAATTTCATGGGGTTATCACACACAGCAAGTCCTCTGGGGAGGCCCCCAGAACCATGCACTTTTATGAAAAACTGGAGGTCGTGTTCTGCAGCCTTAGCAACATTACGTGTGGCTGTGCTGCAGAAAGCAGAATCCCTCCCTTCCAAACACCAAGGCTGTCTTTCTCCCGCACAAAAGGTGCCCAGCCACCATCAAGAAAATTTCCATTCTCCATTCTCTCCACCTCCAGCCACAACCGGCAGTGTACCATGCCCTCTGCCACCCTCTCCAGACCACCAGATGCCCCCACCACCAAAGGGAGCTTCCATCCCAGTACTGCAGGACCAGCCATTCCTTCATTAGACCCATCCTGCCCGGCTTGAGGCACCAGTTCCCTGCCATGTTTTCCTCCAGCATCAGCAGCCCTACGTACCTGCCCCCAGCAGTGAGACAAGGAGAAATATGGCTAGGAAATTTCTTGCACAGGGCCAGAGGAGCAACATCCAGTGTCAGGTGTCCCTGCTGGGAAACAGTAGATTTCATTCCTAGGGAAATACAGTCTCAACTGCAACTGGAGCAGGAAGGCAGGGGCATTGCATCTAAAGGGCCCTTTGCACTCCAGCTTTGCCAGCCATGCAGCAGTCCCTGGGAGAGCACAGCACACCATCAGAGAGCTTGACAAGGGGGTGATCTACAGCCTCGCCAGCACAGAGCCATCTCCACACCACATGAATTAGGATATCAAAAGAACCCTCACCTCACCTTTCTCGACTCTTGGCAAGGGGGGCACCTTGCCTGACCTGTGACTGGACATGGAGGGGATCCTTGGTGGACAAGATGAGCCTCCCTTTGGTGGCTTCCCAGAAGAGGAAGCCAGCTCAGAAGCCCACATGCAGGAGGAGGCGATGCAGCAGGCGGGCGCACAGATGGAACTGGAGGAGCTGGGTCCTCCAGAGGCATCTGGAGAAGTGGCGCCTCCCAGTCCCATAATGCCTCCGCTCATAACTCCTGAGCATGGTGCTGGAATGAACGCAAAGCAGAGTGCAGCTGGCTAGGAACCTCATTGCTGCCATGGGATTGGCTGGAGAAAAGACCGACGAACTCTTCCAAGACATGAATGAGCAGGAAAGCCAGTGGCAGACCACCAGGCACCTAGCCTTGTTCTGGGAGAGGGGCAGTAACAACACTGTCAGCAGTATGCACAACTCTGTGGAGATCATCAGGCAGGGCATGGATATGGGCACATCATGACAGAAGCTTTACACAGACTGAGCCAGTGAAATTATTGTACCTGCACATCTGCTCAGCCCAGCTGCTCCAATCCACATGGAGATCTTTATTAAAAGGAAATCAACAGTTGTGCTACAATGCCCTCCAGGTGTATTGGCACTGTCCCCCTGTTTCCAAAAGTAAACGGGGAAATGAACGCATTACTTGGCCAATGGGAATAAAGCCAGCAGTAACGTTCTGTTGCTACGGAGTTGAGGGTAGTAGAGATCAAGGGCTAGGAGCCATCACTGCCATGGCCAGGGGCCTCTATGGATCCCCATACCAACGATGGTAAAATGGTGATCCCAGGTCCAGATGACTGGAGAAGCCACAGAGGTGCTGAAATCTTAGACCAGACCATTGATTCTCTCTGTGGTTTCAGAAAACTAACCTTGCAACATAAGAACTCCAGAACTGGGTCTGGACAGTACAACAGATCCACAGTGGCAAGAATTCACCATGACTTCTCATGTCATGTGAACCAGCCCTCGGTCAGGCACATTGGAGTAAAAACCCATGAACCTTGGTAACCATGCTTAGTTATTTGTTGTGAGGTGCAATCCCAGCCGATATATGGGGAATGATTTGAGCACATAAGGAAAGTTCTATATGAATGTTTAGGAAAGGCATTCTTTTGCATGGTGCAGTTGGTTAATTTTTGATAATACAGCGCAGGCTGGGAAATTTGGCTTTTCCTACAAGAGAGAAAGTAACTGAAGAAATAAAAGTATTTTGACTTTTTAGATAATTCAAAATGGATTTCCATATTTCTTTTTCCTATTCCAGAAGCAGAAATAGCATCACTTTCTAGCTTCTCTCACAGCAAGATTCAAAGTTTTACATTTGGATATATTTAATAGTAAATTAATTTTTAAAGTATATTATTAAGAGTATTCTTTGTGGTTACTTTTATACCTCTTTTAATTATCTTGAGGAATAATTAGAAGCAATTCCCCCTCACTGAGGTGACCTCAGTGGGTAATAGCTAGAAGAAGGGTTAGGCAACACGCGTGTTCCATATGCTGTTGGACTTCAACTTCCATGATTGCTGATCATGGGCTATGCTGGCTAGGGCTGATGGGAGTTGGAGTCCAGCAATATCTATGAGGCCACAGATTCCCCAGTTTTGTTTGAAAATAATTCCTTGTGCATTGGTCTTGGCACCATGTCCTGTGAGGGAAGGAGCAAAGCCAACCCTCTCTGGCTTGCTCTCTCCCTTTCTTCTTACAGCAGCACATGGAGATCCAAGTGGTTCTGGCTGAGAGTCAAGAACTCCTTTTTTCTTCACTGCCTTCTTTCTTACCAGTGCTGTATTTCAAGCAGCAGAACCGAGATCTTCATTAAGACGTAGCTACACCCCCTGTTCTCTTCATCTTGTGACATAGAGCAAACCGTGATGCACTTAGTTTCATTATGTTCTCTTCTAGTTTGGCACCTGTGTATGGGTCCATCCATTGATGGATGCACACAACTATATTCCATGACAACGCGGCGGAACCGTTAGGCCTTTAAAATAGCACTGGGAGGGCCGAGCCCTTGTTTGTAGCAGGGCAAAGCCTTTCCTGGTACTTGGATATGCTCCTACTTTGACTTGACCGTGCCTTGGCGGGCACTTGACTGCTGAGTCAGACTAGCAAGATAACAACTTAAGCTTCAGCCGAAACACAGTGGCATTCCAAGGCACACCCTCTTTAGCAGAAATCTATTATGGAAAATGACCTAGGCCAGTACTTGCATTTCCAGACAAACAAGCTTTTGTACAGAAGTTTAGACAAAGGACAAGGATAGTAGGAGGATGAGGACCATCAAGAAAAGACATGGGGCATCTTCCAAAAACACACTGAAGGATTATTTCTCCATGGCTGGGCCATTTTTGTTAGTGGGATGCATGCTTTAAGAGCTCTAATGGCTGATAATACCTCCCACATTTCAGTATGCTTTCACGGAGCCTTGAGGACCTGGAGGATGCGCAAAATGGAACACCATGAATTGATAATGTCTGCTTCTGCTATATCTGTAATGGTTCTATGTGGAAATGTTTTTCTGGTGTTTTGTTTAATTGTCCTGACATAGTTCTACTCTGCCTACAAAGTGAACAATAAGTGTTCCATCAATTTGTCATTTCAGATTTCAGTAAAATTTATTATTTATTTCAAAAACACATATATTTTCCCATTTGGAATAGTGCAACATGAAGGGAAATTCTTTGTGGATAAGTGTTCTGTCATATATGTATTGTTTCAGAGTGTTTCCAGAAGAATGGTTTGTAGTGTGTTTTGCAACTTTTTTGTCTTTGCAGGAAGATAAATATCTGGATCCCTCTGTAAATTCTGTGAAATGAGGACAATTGCATAATAAAATGTCTGGAAGTATCCTAAGTAAAAGAAATGAATAGCACAGCTCCATTTTGGGGTGAGGAGTTGCACACCTTTGAGATGTGTGCACATGCACAAACACAAATATGCACGCTGTATGGTGTTCATGCAGGCGAATAGACTTCCCAGTGTACATACCCACCAAGGGCATGTAGGAGCAGTGGGAGGAGAAACTTCCTGCCAGAGGGGGAGAAAGTGGAGGAGGGGAGTGGCAAAAAAACAGCTGTTGTTGCATCCTGTCCCACTTCACCCACATGTGGGGATGGGAGATTGCAAGAAATAGATCAAAAATATTCTCTAAAAATCCACAATACCTTCTGCAGTATAAAAGGTCCATTATAATTCCAAACCTGCACCCAAAATAAAGGATTCATCTGGAAGTGTTGAGTATTTTTGTTAGAATGTTCATGAACATTCTGTAGCATTCTAGTGTCCCTGACAGTGGGTCAGGTACAGCTTGTTTGGTAACTTCTTTGTTTCTGTGATATCACAGCTTCTCAGCTAATGGTGAGAAGAGATCTCAAAAGCTGCAGTCTATGCTTACCTTAGATATTATCCTTTTTCCAAGTAACTTTTCAGGGAAATTGGTAAATGTGGGGCCAAAATCCTATAGAAAGTTGTGCATGCTGAAACCCTTTGAAATCAATGGGCATAAGCATATGTAACTCTGCACTGTGTTTAGGCCATGATATCTGTACTTTCTTCTTCAATATGAGCTCATCTCGGAACCATGTCAGCCAGAGAGGGAGATCAGGTAAGTTCAAGACCAGAGCACTGAACAAAGTCAGAGGAAAATATGTAGCCAAAAGCAGCCAGGGAGGCCCAGTTCAGGAGTTTCAGTAGAATTATCTGTCTTTCAAGTTGCACAGACAGGGAAAATAAGTCTGAAGAAACAGTTGTGCAAAGCCAGCCAAGCCATCAAGGATCACAGTACCCATTGATGCCCCTTACATGGGCAGCGCTGCAGAGCTGCAAAGATCAGGCCAGGGGGCTCCCTGAATTAGCCAAATCCACACATGAAGAGTGGCTCACATTGTGGTCCTCTCTACATTGACTGGGGTATTTTTTTTACTTTCCTTTAAATCTTTGCTTTGCCATTATGCGGCCAAAGAAAAAAGTACACGTGCTCACACACACTTTAAAAACAGAGCAGGGATGCGTGGCACTGGCTGATTTGGTATTTGACATCCTGCCGCATGCTCCTTCTGCAAGGTGCATGATGCAGGCTCTCAGCTTTTTAAAATGGCACAGTATCTGTCTTCACCCTCCAACATGACCTATCCCTCTTCAAATTTATCTACCACCTCCTCCTTTTGCTTTATTCGGGTCACTTTCAACTCACATGATACAGAGTGTTTATTTCTTCACTGAGGTTTCCTAAGCAATGAGTAATTAAAATAAGCTAGTTAAATTGTTCAGGAGAAAAGCTTCAGATTAAATCAGGGTCTTTGCAAACAGAGATGAATGGGGAATGAGGGAGACTTTCAGCCTGAAATATGGCTGTATTAAGTGTCTCAGAATCTGTTTCTTTTAAATACATATAAATAAGGGATCTAGTTTTACTGGCTTGAATTCCAGTTAGGGTGAGAGAATGTCTGAGATCAGGAAGTGCCTAGTACAATTAGAGTGCCAGCTGAAGTCATGGGGGTGGAGCCAAAATCAACGTAATTCACAATTTCAGGTGCTAGAAGGCATGATACATGCAGCTGTTCAGAGGCATGGCCCAGTTCCTATCTGAATCCAAACCCTCCTAAGCAACCCCCAGCTCACTATTGCCAGAGTCAAGTCTGCCTGTGAAGGTCACGCCCCTCCCATGAAAATGCAGACTTTCAGTGCCTTGAAATCTTAGCTTTTCATTGAGCTTCCCTGCAAGTTTCTAGCCCTCAAGCTGTACAAATGTAACAGTCAAAGCCTGAGGAAATATCTGAAACTTAAGGGGGAAATCAGCAGGATTTCTGATGGCTAGTGAACTGTGCATATGAAGCAAACAGATGAACAATTTCAATTTTTAAGAATTCTGCATTTTATTTTATCTGATAACAGCATTTTCTTTGCCAAAGTCATGAACACAGTGAATATGAGCAGGCAGTGCGGCTGGTAAAAGACTTGATGCAGTCTTGGACTGCACTACAGAAGCAGGGTGTCCAGATCATGGAAGGTATCAATGTTCTGTATTAATAAGCCCACATTTGTGTCTGGTTCTCTGTCGGGGTGACACAGTTTAAGAGGGAAAGTAACGAAGTACAGTGTGTGCAGAAAATTACCAGAATAGTGAAGGCGCTGGAAACCAAGTCAAACAATGGTTGAAAGAGCTGTATAAATTGAGAAGATTAATCTTACCTTCTCAATTTAGGGGGATAAGTGAAATCTTCAAATATCTGAAAGACTGACATATAGAAGAGGGAGAAGACTTGTTCTCAAACAGGACCAGAAGCAATCAGTGGATAGATTTTAGCTAAACATTAGGGAAACCTTCCTAGTGGGGAAGGCTGAGTTGAACAGATGGCCTCAGGAGGTGGTGGGATTCCTGCCACTGAAGGCATTTAAACAGAGGCTGAACATCCATCTAGTAAAACCTGCTCTCAGCAGGGGGTTGGACCAAATGTCTTCCAATGCTCCTTCCGATACTCTGATTTTATTACTCGATAATAAAATATGGAAACATACTACTGGGTATTCTGCTTATGGAAGCCATGGGGCAGCTTTATGGAAGCTGTGCTGTACCTTCTCCCTGGGAAAGCCTGAACAGACCTATTTCCCTATCTTGGTAATAATCTTGATAATAAATGGGCCAGCCTTGATAATAAATAACAACACTGCTATTATAAACCCAGATACAGACTGGGGGTAGTTACTGATTGGTAATGTAGTTATTAATTGATTATCTGCATATAATCAAGTGACCCTTCCTTTATATCATGTTCCATATTGCACATTTTCTAAGCCTTGGGCATACAAGGATCATTAATATAAGCAGTGGATAGTTTGCTGTGCTGGTTAGAAAGCAGCAGGTTGGAAGATTATGCTTGCATGGCGGAGTAAGATATATTCGGTACAAAAATCTGCCCATGCACCAACAACCATTTTCAATCCATAGTTTGATCTCTTTCCTTTTTTGTCTTCCAAGACACTTTTTAACTGATCAGTAGAATTCACATATGGAGTATTAGATATGTAATACAGCAATTGATTTTACTTGCAGTTTTGCCCCATCCTTAATCTTCCTCTCACCCCTCAAATAACTCTTTTATTTGAGCTGCAATCCAGTGCACATTTACCTGGGAGTAAGTCCTTTTAAATGCAATGGAATTTACTTCTGAGTAGATTCACATGCACTCAGTGTCCTAAAAGCTCTGCAATAACTTCAAGTCTTACGGCTTTGCAATGTCTTCATGTCTTCTTTGCCAACATATTGTGAGTTTTATGATTAAAGTATGAAATCTGCAGCATGTGAAAGTATGACCTAATAAAATATTTCTGATAAGGTCTGATAGCTTATTTTCTGTTGGCAATAGTAGGCATGTTGGTATCTTCATCACAGAACAAGATGCAAATAATATTTGATGGTTGGACATTCCAGGGGTACATTCTTGGTTTGCCTTCTTTGTGACCAAAGCAGGAACTCCACGTTTCTCCCACATGAAGGGCTGGGGGGTGGGGATGGAACTGCTTGTGGCACCCCCTGGTCATCATACGTAAATGGAGATGGTGTTTGGCTTGGCTTGCTGAATATGGAAAGCCCACATTAGTCACCTTACAGACACTGAGAACTGAGAACTTAAGGATTTGTAGAAACCATGATGCCTTCTTGAAGGTGGTCCTCTTCAGATGGGCCAAAGTAGGTAGGCTCTACACAAGGTCGGTAGACAAGGAGGGGGAGCAGGCAGCCAGGTGCTAGCTCCACCCCTGATTTCCCAGGGTTCAGTATAATGTGAGGACCCTCCACAGATGTAGAAAGGTCTCCTCTGTGCAAAGATGCTCCCTACGTATAGAGGGCAACAAAGAAAATGTTGCTACAGGGATGGAGCTAGCCCACTCATTCCATTCCTCCACCTTCTGTCTAGAGACTACGTGCTTTGGAATACCTGACAAGGCCTGGTGAGAACCAGTAAAAGTGCAAGCCTGGGCATAATCATGAAACTCTCTGTGCAGAGGCTGTCCCCGGGTCAATGGCCCACTTGCTCTAACCTACCTGACAGGTCTAACAAGAAGATAAAATGTTGGGGCATCCTACTCCTTGTAGGAAAGATGGGACAAAGGTGTAATGGAATGGCACATATATTTAAAAAGAACCCATTGTGGGGTCCCATGAAAGTTGTGGATATTGTATTATGTGAGGCTTTTCCAAATAATATGGGACCTACATTGCTGTTAATCAGTTCAACGTGATTAGGTATTTATTTGACTAGTATATTGAGATCACAATAAGTTATGCCCTTTTGTCATTTCCAAGTTTTTTGATATGTTAGTTTGGAGCCATTCTGGTTTCCTAGTTTTTGGTTTAAGTGAGTTTAGGCAAGTCTGGAAATTCTGTAGAGGCCATGTGGCAGACCCAGATGAACCTCTCCCCTCAGACTGTGGAACTGTCTGTATGCAGAAATGGAATTTTGAAAATAGATCTGTGGCAAAGAAGGGGCAAGAAAGGATGTTCCAGGCGTAGGTTGCAGCATGACAGAGCACAAAGATGGTAGCAGAAAAAGGGTATATCAGTGGCTTATAGAAGATGAACTTGTGTAGGAATCAGCAAACTAAACTGGACAGGAATGGGTGAATTTAATTCAGATGGCCATCAGGTATACTACTGTGGGCAAGAATCCCTCAGAAGAAATGGAGTAGCCTTCACAGTCAATAAAAGAGTAGGAAAAGCAGTACTGGGATACAATCTCCAAAATGACAGAATGATCTCAGTTCGAATTCAAGGCAAACCAACATCACAATAGTCCAAGTCTCTGCCCCAGCCACTGGTGCTGAAGAGGCTGAAGTTGACCAGTTCTATGAGAGCCTACAACACCTTCTAGAATTAACACCCAAAAATGATGCCCTTATCATCATGGGGGATTGGAATGCTGAAGTAGGAAGCCAAAAGATAACTGGAATAACAGGCAAGTTTGGCCTTGGAATACAAAATGAAGCAGGGCACAGGCTGGTAGAATTTTGTCAAGCGAATAAGATGGTCATAGTAAACACTCTTTTTCAACAACCCAAGAGATGACTCTACACATGGACATCACCAGACAGTCAAAACAGAAATAAGATTGACTATGTGCTCTGCAGCCAAAGATGGAGAAGCTCTATACAGTCAGTAAAAAGCAGACCAGGAGCTGACTGTGGCTCAGATCATGAGCTTCTGGTGGCAAAATGTAGGCTTAAATTGAAGAAAGTAGGGAAAAGCACTAGGCTACTCAAGTATGACCTAAATCATATCCCTGATGAATATACAGTAGAGGTGACAAATAGATTTAAGGAATTAGATCTGATAGACAGAGTGCCTGAAGAACTATGGATGGAGGTTCGCAACATTGTACAAGAGATAGCAACTAAAACCATCCCGAAGAAAAAGAAATGCAAGAAAGCAAAATGGCTGTCTGAGGAAGTTTTATAAATAGCTGAGGAAAGAAGGGAAGTGAAAGGCAAAGGAGAAAAGGAAAGATACACCCAATTGAATGCAGAATTCCAGAGAATAGCTAAAAGAGATAAGAATGCCTTCTGGAATGAACAGTGCAAAGAAACAGAAGAAAACAATAGAATAGGGAGGACCAGAGATCTCTTCAAAAAAATTGGAGATATGAAGGGAACGTGTCTTGCAAAGATGGGTATGATAAAGGACCAAAATGGCAGGGACCTAACAGAGGCAGAAGAGATCAAGAAGAGGTGGCAAGATTACACAGAGGAACTATACAAGAAAGAGCTTAAAGTCCCTGATAAGCACAATAGGGTGGTCAATGACCTCGAGCCAGACATCCTGAAATGTGAAGTCAAATGGGCCTTAGGAAGTCTGAGCAACAGCAAAACTAGTGGAGGTGACAGTATTCCAGCTGAGCTTTTCAAAATCTTAAAAGAAGATACAGTAAAAGTGCTACATTCAATATGCCAGCAAACTTGGAAAACTCAGCAGTGGCCACAGGATTGGAAAAGGTCAGTTTACATTCCTATCCCAAAGAAGGGCAATGCCAAAGAATGTTCAAACTACCGCACCATTGCACTCATTTCACATGCTAGCAAAGTTATGCTCAAAATCCTACAAACTAGGCTCCAGCAGTATGTGGACCGAGAACTACCAGAAGTACAGGCAGGATTTCAAAGAGGGAGGGGAACTAGAGATCAAATTGCCAACATACGCTGGATCATGGAGAAAGCTAGGGAGTTCCAGAAAAACATCTACTTCTGCTTCATTGATTATGCTAAAACCTTTGATTGTGTGGATCACAACAAATTGTGGCAGGTTCTTAAAAAGATGGGAGTACCAGACCATCTTATTTGTCTCTTGAGAAACCTATATGTGGGTCAAGAAGCAACAATGAGAACTGTTCACGGAACCACTGATTGGTTCAAAATTGAGAAAGAAGTTCGGCAAGGCTGTATACTGTCGCCCTGCCTATTTAACTTATATGCAGAGCACATCATGAGAAAGGCGGGCCTAGATGAATCACAAGTTGGAATTAAGATTGCTGGGAGAAATATCAACCACCTCAGATATACAGGTGATACCACTCTCATGGCAGAAAGTGAAGAGGAACTAAAGAGCCTCTTGATGCGGGTGAAGGAGGAGAGCGCAAAAGTTGGCTTGAAACTCAACATTAAGAAAACTAAGATCATGGCATCTGGTCCTCTCACTTCCTGGGAAATAGATGGGGAAGAAATGGAGGTAGTGACAGATTTTATTTTCTTGGACTCCAAGATCACTGCAGACGGGGACTGCAGTCAAGAAATTAAAAGACGCTTGCTCCTGGGGAGGAAAGCTATGGCAAATCTAGACAGCATACTAAAAAGCAGAGACATCACCCTGCCAACAGAAGTGCATATAGTCAAGGCTATGGCTTTCCCAGTTGCAATGTATGGCTGTGAAAGCTGGACCATAAGGAAGGCTGAGTGCAAAAGGATTGAGGCCTTTGAATTGTGGTGCTGGAGGAGACTACCGCAAGTCCCTTGGACCTCAAGGTGACCAAACCGGTCAGTCCTAGAGGAGATCAACCCTGACTGCTCTTTAGAAGGCCAGATACTGAAGATGAAACTCAAATACTTTGGCCATCTAATGAGAAAGAAGGACTCCCTGGAGAAGAGCCTAATGCTGGGAACAATAGATGGCAAAAGAAGAAGGGGACGGCAGGGAATGAGGTGGCTAGATGGAGTCACTGAAGCAGTTGGCGTGAGCTTAAGTGGACTTTGGGGGATGGTGGAGGTCAGGAAGGCCTGGAGGAATGGTGTCCATGGGGTCGCGATGGGTCGGACACGACTGCGCGACTAACAACAACAATTACGTCCTCAGCAGAGTAGCGTAGGAAGTGGCTACTTTAAATACATGAAGGGCCCTCTGTCTTCATTCTAGGCTGTAGGCTTTTGGAAGAAGGCTTCTCTGTTTTTGAAAAGTCCTATAGTTTTGTGACTCCAGGAGTACTCTGTTATTCATTGCGGATCAGACTGGAAATCCTCTCATTCTCAAAGGAAAATATAATTTAATGAAAAGAAACTAGGAAATGTATAGTGTTGTATGTTTTTTCCTTTCTCTTGAATTACTATTTCAGTAACTATTCCCAAGTGATACGAAACAGCAAGATGGATTTTGGAAAATATTTTTATACCATTTCATGGCATCTTAAATTGATTGCCATGGTTTTAAGGATACCTAGGTCAATAGGAATATGAATGCATAAACATAAAACTGAAAAAGTACCCCTGCTGGTATGGTTTAAACCCATAAGCAAGTGCTATCAGTGAAACATCAGTAGGAAAAATTGCACTCAGCATTTGTAATGCTTGCTATAGCTGTTAGAACATTGGCTGATGATGGCTTCTTATCTGAACATCTTTATTTGGACATGCCTTAAGACTGTGGCAAATTTCATGCTTTTATGCTATAACCCACAAGCCTTTCACAAATCTGCTCAATTTATGACCCTTTAATTCTTTCTCCCAGCAGCAGACAGTCCTGTCTTTATTTCATTTTCCCTCTGCCCTTATTGAATTAGATATACGGAATAATATACTTCTGCAGTGGCTTGCTTTAAGCATAGAATCATGTGACTGATGCTATACTGATGTCATATACCCTGTTCCCTAGACAAGGAGTCACATCAGTGTCGGTGTTACCACTTTCACAACATGCCGCTCCTTCATAGCATTGCCTAACAGTGTCTCATGTGGTCCCTGCCCCCCTGCCCCCCAGATCTCTGACGAGAATTCCTAAGAACAAGTCATAGCAGAGCTTTCTTGGATAAACCAGCTGGTTTAGTAGGCTGAAGAAATGCTTGGCATGATATTTCTAGATTTCAGCCGGGCTGTTGACATGCAGTCCATTACTGTGCACTGTTTATCCATAGTTCACTGTGCTCAGTGGTGCTTACTCAGAGGTAAATGCACATTGGATTGGACTAGAAGCAATCATAGGAACAAAATGACATAAGAACACGTTTGTTGGGTCAGACCAAAGCCCCGTCTAGACCAGCATTCAGTTTCCACTGTGCTCAACAAGATGGCTGTGGGATGCAAGATTGCAAGATACAGGACAAGACTGTAGCATCGCCCTCCCGTTCATATTGCCTTGATCCTGCATGCAAGTATGACTGGTTGCCATTGGCAGTTTTATCACGATGAATTTGTCTAATCACACTTTTAACCTTCCAAGCTGATGGACCTCACTACATCTTGTGGTAGTGAATTCCAAACTTTAATTATGTGCTGGACTGGTGGAAGAAGTACTTCCTTTTGATGAATCTCCCACCATTCATTCTAAGAAAAGCTTGAACAATGTAGAGTAGAAGCACTGACTTTCTTACTAGTGGCTATGTGGATGTTTGAAAAACTTCACTATGTGACAACTAGCTACAGAGTATTGTTGCTAAAAGGGATTTAAAGTTTAGGGTATAGTGACAACTGAATGGATATTGGCCTTGTGTCATCCTAGCACAAAGAACCAATGTCATTTCAAGGTACAGAGCAATAAATTTGCCAAGCTCTTTAGCACTGGCAAAAAAAACCCTGTCATATTGTGTGTTGTGTTCTGTTCCAAGTTTTATAATTCAAGAAGTAACTTCTTTCTTGAATGATAAATTTATAAGATAGCTATGAGAATAAATGTGTAAAAAACTTCAACTTGTTGGGAGTGTCAATAAGCATGTAGTGCTGCAGTAGATATTGTTTACATAGACCTCCAAGGGGTTTTTGACAAAGTCACTCACTGAAGGCTCCTCAGCAAATCAAGCAGTCATGGAATGAAAGGGGGTGGGTGGGTACTAACTAGTTAAAGAACAGAAGGCAGAGGGTGGGAATAAATGGCCACTTCCTGCAATGGAGATACATAAACAGTGGAGTCCCACAGGGTTCTGTATTAGGTGCAATGTTTTTCAACCTACTCATAAACAATCTGGAAGCAGGAGTAAGGAGTGAAGTGGCCAAGTTTGCTGTGGACACTAAGGGTGATTAAAGCCAAAA
>NW_025336479.1:6212408-6242931 GCF_004798865.1 Varanus komodoensis | reverse complement strand
GAAGTGGCCAAGTTTGCTGTGGACACTAAGGGTGATTAAAGCCAAAAGGGACTGGGAGGAGCTCCAAAGGGATCTCTCCAAGCTGGAAGAATGAGCATCAAAATGGCAGAAGCAGTTCAATGTAAGGAAGTGTGCAGTAAGGCATGTGGGGACAAAAGATCCCAACTTCAAGCATATACTGATGGGAACTGAGGTAGCAGAGACTGAGCAAGAAAGGGACCTTGAGCTAGTAGTGGATAGCTTGATGAGCATGTTGGCCCAGTGTGCAGTTACTGTGAAGAAGGCAAACTCCATGCTAGGCATAATTAGGAATGAAATAGAAAATAAAACTGCCAAAATCCTACTTACCATACACAACTAATTCATGTAACTGCACTTGGAATATTATGTACATTGCTGGTCATGTTAAACATGGCATCATTGAGTTGGAAAGAATACAAAGAAGGGCAACAAAAATGATCAGCTGGCTGGAGCAGCTCCCCTGTAAGGAGTAGCTACAACAATTAGGAACGTTCAGCTTAGAATAAAGGTGAGTAAGGGAAGGTATGATAGAGATGTTTAAAATGATGCATTGTGTGAGGAAAGTAGAGAGGGAGACATTTTTCCTCATAACACTTGAATCTGGGGTCATCTCGTGAAGCTGATTGGTTGGAGATTAAGAACAGATAAAAGGAAGTATGTCTTCACACACCTTATGAAGTTAAACTATGGCATTTGCTGCCATGGGAAGTGGTGATGGACACCAATCTGGATGGCTTTAAAAGGAGATTGGACAGATCCGTTAGGGAGGAGGCTCTCAGGAGCTACTAGCCTTGCCAGCCATGGGTGACCTCCTTCACCAGAGGCAACATGCCTGCATACACCAACTGCTGAGCTGAGGAGCTTGGGCAGGAGGAGGCCACTAAGTGTATGGAGCACTGGACCGGATGGATGTTTGGTCTGATCCATCATGGCTTTTCTTATGTTCCTAACTAAAAAGTAGTTTTCAAATTTCATAGACAACTGTGATGTAGCAGTGAATCCAGTAATAATTTGGGTTAATTTTGATCCATATCAAGCTTCTGGAGAGATGGGATACAAATATTCTACAAAAATGAGAGAGCAAACATCTTGTGTCAGATACTTTTGCACAGAACAGCAGTCTGCTGTCTTCTTTCTACTCTCACTATAACCCTTTACCCACTCTCTTTTCCAGTGTACTTTCTCAAGATTATAAAAGTCAACATACTTGATTACCTTTTTCTATAGGTTATCACAAGTAAAGGGGATAAAATGTAGATTTCAAAACTTTCCATACATATTTCAACATGTTTTTATATGCAGAGGAATATGTATTATTGTATATGTATTAATGTTTGTGACTGAAGAGGCAGTAGGTATTCTTCTGCCCCTTCAGGTGAATTAGGTGAATTATTCCCAAAGTGTTGATGTTGAATACACCGTAATGTCAGCTTCTAGGTTTGGGAAGCATGTGGTTGGAAAGGAGCAATAAATGGGTATACTAAAAGTGGCATTTCTTCCCCAGTAGGAGGTGCTGGAGCAGAGGTGTGCAACTCAGAGTATGCCTTCTTTCTGTCATGCTTCTGGCATTTGCCTGTGAGACCTGCCTCACTGATTTGGATTCCGGAGTAGATCTAAAAGGGAAAATAGTATTATTTTAATCAAATTAGTGCTCACAGCAATGCTGTTCAAAGTGTCTTGGAAAGTAATGCTTTGTGACGGAGGCACCTATCTGCCGTCTGCGCTGTGAAGTATTAAATCGTGTCAGCAGGCCTGTTCTGAACAGCTTCAAACACTTCAAGCAACTCAGAGAGTTTAGTGGTTTCCAAAACAAGAGACCAGCAATTCACGCCAGCATCTTTGCAAATGGTAAAGAATAGCATTTAAATGTACAGCACAGATGGCTGAGAAGGAATGGCTTGTTCGCCTCCTTGTTATTCAGCCATGTTTCTTTCTGTAAAGGTGACCCAGCCTTGGAGGTAACTGGGCCAGCGGTTCTTTCCTTGCTACTGAACACAGATCTCTTGATAATGGAAATGTATGAATCAGTATGATAGTTGGCCAGCTGTCTGTCATAATGCGCAAAACAGTATCAAATGAGAAGTTAAAAGGACTCATTTAACTTAATGAAAGGAGCTCCTTTGCACCACTCAATAATTATTTGACCTATATTCTTTAAGGTATCTATGGAATTTATTAGATATAATGTGTATTGTTGTTATTCAAAAGGTACACTCTAAGTGCATTATTCAAAAAATGTCCCTATGTACATCTTAGGTGGAAGCAGCAACAGAACACTGCCAGTATAGTTCCCATATTTATAAACTTCAAATAGTTAGATGTCTTTGACATTTTCCAAACTATTAAGCATTATTGAATTTCACTAGAATTGTACAGTTAAACAGTTAATATGAATGCTTCCATGTTCTTATATTCTGAATGAATGTGCAGGAACTGTGTAACTACATGGATTAGAGATTCCTAAATTTCCATATTGATAGCTAACTTTGTTGCAGCAAAAATGATGAAGAAACTTGTGGCACCTCAAAGAGTAATTAATACATTTATTATGGCTTAAACATACATAGGTAAAGGTTTCCCCTTGACATTAAAGTCCAGTCATGCCTGACTCTAGGGGGCGGTGCTCATCTCCGTTTCCTAGCCGAGGGAGCCAGCGTTTGTCCACAGACAGTCTCCGTGGTCACGTGGCCGGCATGACGAAACCCCTAGGTGCACGGAACGCTGTTACCTGCCCACCGAAGTGGTACCTTTTTATCTACTTGCATTTGCATGCTTTCGAACTGCAAGGTTGGCAGGAGCTGGGACGGAGCAACGGGAACTCACCCCGTTGTGCAGATTCAAACCGGCGACCTTTCGATCAACCAGCCCAGCAGCACAGCGGTTTAAACCACTGCACCACCTGCAGTCCCTATAAACATACATAGAATTCCTCTATTTATATATGACAAGCTCTTTAAAAAGTGTAATGCTCTACTCTGTGAATTTGTTTTTGGATTTGTCCCCATCATTTTTTTTGAAAAAGTATGCAACTTCCAATTAAAAAAGGCAGGTTTGGCCATCCAGATCCTGCTTCATATCATATTTATTGACCATTACTAATTTTTGTCTATTCTGCCTAGATTATACATCCTGGTCAGTTACAGAATTTTTATATTTGGATCTGTTTTCCAAATAAAGTTTCTCAGAAATACTGCAGTGAGAGAGGTGTGGTGTATAACATCACATCATGTGGCCTACTTGAACATTTAATTCAAAAATTAACAGTTAATTGATTTTTACCCTGGATCAATTAGATGCATGGTGATGATGAATTTTTGTCATTCTCAGTTTTGATGCCAAATACAATATGCCTGCTATGACTGAATGGCAATATCTGCAGTTGCAGCTTTTGATAGAATCCACATTTGGCCCTGCCAGTTTTGCAGTGCTACCAGAACCATGTAGCCACACTCCATGTTTATAAATGCATAGTATTGATGAACAAATATGATACATGGAGTCTTAAACAGAACAGAGCACAGAACTGGGCTGTCCTGAACTAAATTATTTAACTGCTGAAGGCTAGTGCCACTAAGGCCTTTCTTACCCATATGTTTTGACATTTTACAATAGTTGCCTCTTTGGGGGGATGAAGTTATATCATAATACTAATACACTTTGTGTTGGTCTACTCGTTAATATTTACATGTTCTCTTAAATTATTTACTTGTTGCTTGGAAGTTAACAGAAGTCAACATAATGGATTTTTGTATTCTTTTGACAGCTAAAAGACGGATTTTATAACACTGAAAAGATAAATATGCACTTCTTATGAGTTCAGGATCAAATGATGCTTTCAAAATTAGAACCGGTGGTATTGAAGAGCCACCCATGAGAACATTGCCCCACCTTTATGCATAACTATTTTTATTGATAGCTGTATTTTCATATACACATATATAGTTATAGGTACATATTTCATATCTGCCTCTTGTAATTATTCATTTCAATTTATGCAAGAAAATTGTGACTTTTTTGTTTTCTTATGGCTTTGTTTTGTCACAAAAAACCTTAATTAAATGCTGGCATAAACATTTGCTGATCAGAGTACACTTCAAATTTGTTAAAGGTGTCACAATCTTTGTTGGGCTTTGTTATCATATATTTGCCTAAATTGCCTTTTACAAAAATGATTGTATATTTGGTGTTGCTGTTGGTTTTCAAAAATTTTTCTATACAATTTTTATTGGATGTTTTTGAGTGTGAAAGACAATCTTTTGGGGACAACAGCTAACACTGAATGAAGATAGATTTGTTCACACTTTTTCTCCACAAGGAAGTGACTCTGGTGAATTTGTAGTGGTTCCAGTGGTTGCAGTCTTGAAAACTCTCTAAGCATGTGTTAGATACAGATCTGGAAAGCTTCAAAATTCACATAATGAAACCATGTTGACCCAGCTTTTAAACACGCAGTAATGACTATTCCAAAAGCTGGAAACTGTGGAGATTTCCACCACGAGGCAACTATAAAATGCTGCATTGTGTTGGGAAAACTGGTCTTGTGAATATACTCTACTGAATTAGGCTACAGCATGCTTCCAAGATCAGTTCAGAATTAATTTCACTAGCAACAGATGGGATAAAATCTTGTCATAACCACAGTGACTTCTAGCCTGTCCTTTAAATAGAGATTAAGGGAAGCAGTTATGGTTCAAGTGTTTAAATGGGTGCCCATATAATTAAATTTCATGCTCATTATTTCCCTCTGAAGTGGTGTACACAGGCAGTCATTTGAGAAAGGGGTACAAGCTGCTGAAGCCCTTTGTGAAGTTGTCCAGGTTGTAATTGGCAGGCCTCCTTTGAGACCTTGAGCAATAATAAGGAAATCCCTCAATAAAGGAGTCAGCAGTATCATGCCAATGCTTTTTGGAAACATTGCACTTGTGTGTCGTTTAATGACCCTGACCTCTGTTCCTATTGAAGGTTTTAAGTGTTTATTCTTAACTTAGGTAAAGAAGCTTAAGCAGCCTCATCTGAAAAGTGTTTTGTCAGCAGAAGGATTAATTGCTATTAAAGATCAAAGGCCAGGGGTGCCTTTTTACTTTAGAAGGCCAAAGACTGAGGCTGGGTCTGTTCAACAGTGTCTTCCAAGGACTTCCAAACAAGTATTGAGGGACAAAAGAAATGCAAGAGGACAGATTCAGTTGCCAGGAATCCCTCGGGAAATGGGGCTCCTACTAGTACTTACTTACTTACTTACTTATTTATTGGACTTCTATGCCGCCCCGAGGCTTCGGCAAATGGGGCGGCTCACAACCATAAATAAATAGAATTCAATAAAGCAATATAAATTTACAATATTAATTAAGTCACCCTGGCCAAAGAATAAAATGAATAAATAATATTAACAATTAAAATAACATTTGAATATAAAGGTCTTCACCTGGCGCCGAAAAACAAATAACGACGGCGCCAGGCAGACCTCTCTGGGGAGCGCATTCCATAGATTGGGCGCCACTGCAGAGAAAGCCCTCCTCCGAGTACTTACCCTCCTAATTTCCTTCACGGAGGGTTCCCAAAGAAGGGCCTCTCCCGCTGATCTCAAGGGGCGGGCGGGCGGGCATATATGGACGTAAGCGCTCCTTCAGGTAACCAGGACCCAAGCCGTTAAGGGCTTTATAGGTCATCACCAACACCTTGAATTGGGCCCGGACTTCAATGGGAAACCAGTGAAGCTGACGGAGGACTGGAGTCATGTGAACATAACGCCCAGTCCCCGTCAGCAGCCTGGCAGCTCTATTTTGAACCAATTGAAGTATCCAGACCATCTTCAAGGGCAGCCCCACGTAGAGTGCGTTACAGAAGTCAAGTCGGGAAGTCACCAACGCGTGTGTCACTGTCACCAGGAAGTACTTGGTCTTCCTGGGTTCTGCTTGTTCTGCTATCCCTGCACCTCTCCAAACACCAGACTGAAAGTGAGCCATATTGTAATACTTTCATCACTACAGCAGTTACCCTGCCAGCAAGGAAAGGCATTGGAGAGAGAAACCGAAATGTCTGAAAGGGGAGCTGGATCACATAATTCTTCTGACTGGTTCAGAGTGGAAGACAAGGATAGAGTTCTTGTGGCTCTGCTCCCTCCTCAGTGAGAGACAGACTTTTACAGGCTGGGACAAAGCTGGAGTAGCACAGAGTTACAAATGAGAAGACAAGGCAGTGAATCAAGGCATGGGTGCTGTGGGAGCTGGTAGAACTAACAGGCAACATTGCCCTTTGGAAGCAGCTTTGTGTGTGGAGGAACTTTGTTGTCAAGGGCAAGCAGAGCCCTTAAGTTAGTCTAACTTAAGTCCCAATCATTTAAACAGATCTACTTTAAGTAAGACCAACTTTGGATACAACCTAGTGCATAGAGTTGGGAGAGAAAGGAAGTTAATAGGCTATGGGGGGTAGTCCAACTCATGGGCCGTGGGCTGCATGAAGCCCCCAAGTCCTTGTTCAGCAGCCGTCTTGTGTGTGGAGTCCCCCCATTCCTCCCCAACTCCCAGTCCAGATCCCAGTGATGCCATGGACATGGTTGCAATGAGTTCTCCTGAGGGCACTGGCCCATCCTGCTCTCTTTCTGAGGCTCATCAGCAGGCATAGACCATAGGGATGGTTGAAAAGAGATTTTGTAGATCTCAGATTGTTGGAAGGATCTACACAAACAATCTGGTTCTCTGAATGGCAGATGGCAGACACGATGGCCATTTTTAATATAAATTGTTAATCTTCTGTATCTACCCTATTTGACAGAGTAGATACAGAAGATATTTGTTCATGATCTAATTAAAAATACCTTCCGGCTCTTCAGAAATGTCAATTTATTGTAATGTAGAATTATTGTGGTATAACCCTGGGTCCTTTACAGCTGGGTCCTTGACATTTGGTATTCTAGTCCACAAAGTCAATGCCACAATAAATCTGTGTGTCTTTAAGGTACCGGAAGACTGGTCTTTAATACTTGCTCTGACAGGCTCACATGGCCTGACACTGACAAGCAAGTCTAACATTGAGAGAACCAACCCGAACCCTAACTGTTACATTGAACCAAATCACAACCCCGTGGAAGAATTCAGCTCTTCTTTGAGTTAGGACTAGTTTATGAGAGCTCTTCAGTAGATTAGCTAATGCTGCAATTCTGTGTATATCCACTCAGCAGTAAGCCATACTGAGTTCAGAAGAGATTACTCCAAAGTAAGTGTGTTTAGGATTGCAGCCTAAGGTCAGCCCAAGTGCATGAGTGTGCAAAGGACTTTACATATTCTCCTTGCTTTTCAAATGTAGCAATGTAAGGTCCTCTAATTTTGCTTTTGCACAATGGGAAGATATCTGTACCAATATTAAAAAAATAGATTTTGGTTCAGTATTGGCTTGTCTACAGGGCTTTCTTTAGTGGGAATGTTTGAGTATGAAAAAGGGTGGATAGGTAAATGTCAAGAGGAGAACTGCTACATTATCATTTAAAATATTAGGACCAGTTGAGCGTGGTGCCTCTGAAGGCCTATGCCCAGAGCCTACAAACTCTTGTATGCTGAGAAAGTATACCTCTGAATACCAGATCCTTAAACAGCAGGGTAAGCCCTGTGAACATCCAGAAATATTAATGGCTGCTGTCCAAAACAAAATGAAGGGGTATGTGGACCTCATTCTAGTCACACAGCAGTTTTAAATTCTTATGCCTGCAGTCCCATTTCAGAAGTCAACAAAGAGGTAGTGCAGTACAGAATGCCTTGCTGGTTCCCTTCTAGTTGATGCTTCTCTTCTGTCTCCCAGTGCCACTATTAGCATGGATTTAATGTGACCGGTTTCTTGCTTGAGTCATCTCAGGAATGAAGAATAAACTCAGTGAGCAGGATTGCACAAATTATCTGATTATCTAGGGCCTGGCTCTGGCATAGAAACAGCTTTGGTGGTCCTACATGATGACCTAGGCCGGGAGAGAAATGGGGGAATGTGACCCTGTTGGTCCTCTCAGACCTCTTGGTGGCTTTCAGTACCACCAACCATGGTATCTGGAGTGACTGTCAGAGTTGGGAGTGAGGGCACTGCAGTGGTTCCACTCCGATTTGGATAGCAGGTGCTTGGGAGATACTGCTCTGCCCCTTGGATTCTCCAGTAAGGGGTTCCTCAGGGGTCAGTCTTGTCCCTCATGCTATTTAACGTGTTCATGAAACTGCTGAGTGGGGTCAGCCAGAGTTTTGGAGTGTGTTGTCTTCAGTATGCTGATGACACTCAGCTCTATTTTCCCTTTTCATTGTTCAGCAGGTGAGGCTGTGGATGTGCTAAATCAGTGCCTGGCTCTGACTGTGGACTGCATGAAGGCTGGCAAACTGAAGCTCAATCCAGACAAGGCTGATGCTGTTAATGGGTGGCTTTTCTGACCAGACGGGGGAATTTGACCTCCACTAGATGGGGCTTCACTTCCCTTGAAGGAGCAGGTTTGCGGGGGGGGGGGGTGTTCCTCTTTGTCACTTGAGGCCTAAGAGGCTGGTGGCCCAGCTACAGCCCTGCCTGGACAGAGATGGCTGGTGATCTATTCTCTGGTAATCCCTAAACTAGGTTACTGCAATGCACTTTAAATGGGGCTGTGCTTGAAGACTGTTTGGAAGGTGCAGCTTGTGCAAAATGCAGCAGCTAGGTTAATAATAGGGACCAGGTGGTCAGAGCATATAACACCAATTCTAGTCTGCTGGCAGTGGCTGCCTATATTTTTCTGAGCCCAATTCACAGTGCCAGTTATAACCTATAAAGCCCTATATGACTTGGGACCACCATACCTGATGGAATGCCCCTTCCAACCTCCATATATCTGGATACTACGATCAATATCTGGGGCCTGCCTCTGACTGCTACCTCTGAGGGAGGCTCACTTGGTGGCAACCAGAAGGGCCTTTTCAGTTGTGGTCCCCAATTATGAAATGAGCTTCTCACCAAGGCCCTCCTGGTGCCAAGCTTACTATCTTTTTGGTGCCAGGATAAGACCATCTTCTACCATAGGGATTAATTCATTTACTGGAACTTTGTTCGCTACTTAATCAGGTCCCATGATTTACCTTGTTTAAATTATTGGGATGTTTATGTTTTTGAAATGTGGTTCTAAATTTTGAAGAGCAACCTGTTTCTGATGTTTTATAATGTATTTTAAACTGTATTTTAATGTATTATTATAAACTGCTCAGACAACATCAGCTATTCTAGTATAGAAGTTAAATAAATGAATCAAATAGATGTATTACCTAGTCTAAGAACTGGTCTTGTCCAAGATTTTGAACACATTATTCCAACTGCTTGGGGCAAGTGGTAGGCTTATTCAGTGCTCTGTGTGCTGGCTTTAAATACCCAGTGTGATGAGGTATCATCTTCTTCTTATGACATGCTATCTATATCTGCATCCAGGACATTTCACTACCATCTAATTTTATTCTTTCTTTCTTTCTTTCTTTTACTCATCACTGTCGGCTGTTCCCTTCCATGTGCCACTATGCAATTTGTCTCTCTCACTGAGTTTACAGCCTTCAAATATTTGCCAACAATTATCATGTCCCTTCTTAGCTGTCACTTTGGGAAGCTGTAAATATTTAGCTTATAGAGTTTTCTCTCATCAGTTAGTCTCTCTTGTCTCTGAATTATCCCTGAATTTGCCCATGTTCCTCTGGCCCTGTTGTGCCCAGATAACTGGCTATGATGGGACATGAGCTGCCTGATTGAGAGGCCAGACTCCCAGCCTCAGGACTGCATATGTTTCATGTGTTCTCAGAGCTGTCACTTTCTCCTGCTACTCTACCTTTCCTTCCCCGTAGGCAGTAGGAGCAAGTAGCCCACTGACTTTCCCCTGAGCCCTCCCAATAATTCTCCTTAATTTCTGGTGCCTGAGCCCTGACTGTGGTTAAGCAGCAGGGAAGGGAATGCACTCTTCCAATGCCGATGTGCAAGCCTTCTCTTTTGTAACAATATTTTTCATGCATTAAAAAACACCTTCCAGGATCATTCCCCAGAGAGCACTGACTCCCCAGTTTGAAGCCTGTAGACAAACAGAGGCTGTATTCCTGAAGAAGGCTGAGTTTTCCCAGATGAGGAACGACAACGCCAAAGTTTAGGCCTGCACTGTATTGTTGTCAGTAGAGGTTTGTCCAGCACCCCTGCGTATGACATTTGTTTGTTCAAATATCACAGAATTCATGGCCTATGAAGGAGAGTGTTGAAGCCGTGACATTGAGCAGTGGATGATGAACTCCTGGGCCTGGCGGCTCGCCTGTGCGCTGCAACAGGGCCCGCTGCCAGCCCCCTGCATCGCCAGCCGAGCCATGCGAGCGACGCAGGTGACCCGGGCTCTCTGCTGCTCGCCCCTCCACGGCTGCCGTGGGATTTGCAGAGCAGCCATGCTCAGCCTCATCCTCGCCTTCCATTTCTTTCGTGTGGTTTCAGTCCCACAGAGATTAAATCGGTTTCTATAGGCACATTTTTTGTTTGCCTAATGGAGATGATAAACTTTTAATGAACTCGAGCACATTAAAATGAAATGTAAGCAATAGGTGACTTTATTATTCGTTCAGAATTTCCTCCAGTCTGGATCAAGGCAGTAAAGCATCCTAGATAAACAACAGTCAACACCTAACACATTTTATAAGCTAGAACTAAGTACATTAGGAATCTCGTTACAGAGGGCACAGGAAAAATGTTTTTCCTCTTTCACATTTTGCCTGAAGTGGCTGTTCGATAGAAGCAGTTCCAACCACGTCCCACAGAAAGGGCAAGGAACAGAGGCATAAACATAGCTAAATACTAAATGTTACATTGTGCACAAACAAGAAAGTGGAGGGGGGGGGCATTTGGATATTTTTCTGAAGCCGTGTCTCTTAATCTGCAATATGTTTGGTCTGCCAGGGGAATTATTATAGGGGTTTATTGAAGACGTGCCAAAAAAATCATGTTAAATAAACTGTTTACATGCTACAGCTCCAGGCAGGGGAAGCGAAATCTAAAAGCTTCAAGCTGCGACCCTTTCACAGGTCTCAACAAAAATAAACCTCTTGACACTTTCTACTGGACACTGTGCTTCCCCAAGTGCACTCTGTTTGTTGAATTTAAAAGAGTAAAACAATTAGTGCCCTTTCTTTTTTCTAAAGTGCTGAAGATGTTCTTGCAGGCAGTTTAAGTTCTGTCCTTAGAAATCTATAAGAGTGACTTATTAACCCTATAAATGCACCCTTTTATTTATTTTGCCTGACCCTATGTCAAGGAATGAGTTTTTTGTAAAGGCTGCCAGACTTATTCAGCTGTCATTTAAAGAATGCTACTTTAGCCATCATTAGTGGAGGTATTTGCAAAAATTAGCCGAAAGGGTGGCACAGGATCAAAAAGTGTGGCGAGATTCGGCCCATAGGATGGTTTATACTCAGACATGACTGAGCAGCTGAACAGAACAGAACAATTTGCAAAAAAGAGAGTTAGATGAGATTAGGAAATCATAAACTGGGGATAACATTTCTCTTTGCTTCAGCCTTGCGCACTGAAAGCATCTTGCACTGGTCTAGAATTCAGTAATACTATCCACCTGGTAAAAGCATCAGTAAACAGGAAATATTTATATAGTTTTCTGTGTCATAGTTTAGATAGACTCTAGAGTTTTCTTGCAGTATGGCAAGAATGCAGGCACTACAAGATATTAAAAACCACAATAATAAACTTGATCTTGAGAGGTCATGGGCATACATGAGGGAAGGATGCAACACATTCAACCAATACATATAGGCATATTTTCAAAAGGGAACTTTCTGATAGGACTGCATGCTGGGGCAGGACGGAGACATGCTTTACATGTGGAAGGTTCCCAGTTCAGTCCCTGCCATCTCCGTGTAGAGCCACACCAGCCAGCGGAACCAATGGCCTGATTCGGGGCCCACTCAGGCTCTCTTGCTGCCATAGTCAAGGAGATCTCCTGGGGCACCCCTCTCCCCATGGAAGGACCTCCCCAAAGCCAGACCTTTAGCCTTTGCTGACTCTGGTTCTATAGCCAGATTGGCTCCACAGAGAGCCTGCCCACTCTCTGCCTTGCTCGAAGAGGGGCTGCCCATCCTGTGTTGCACAGGCTGCTCTCTGCTGCTGTACTGTATTTTGCTACTGTAGGAGAGAGGGATTCTCTGTAGCGTCGGCTAACATGGCTGAGGAGGGAGCTTGTCTGGGGGGCCCCACTGGCCTCCCTCGTCTGCTGAGTCTGGTGGTGCTGCCTGGAGCGCCTAATGGAGGGGGGCCCTCACCCTCCTAGCCAGGGCAGAGCTTCCTGAACTTCATGGGAGAGGCCCGCCCTGGCCCGATTTCCTATAGTCCAAAATGGGCACAGCGGGCAAGCAACGGCCTAGATACAAATGCAGCCTGAGCAGCGTTAAGGCTCACAGAGCACTTCTCTGAAGCATAGCAAAGTGCAGTGTATGAATGCTCATTAGAGAGACCCTCTTGTGGCTTTGGAATATATACGTTATTTGGTCAATGTAGTGCTTGTTCAAGAAAAACAGCTAACTCTGGGGAATGGAATGGAGACTTATTTCTCCCCCCACCAGAGCCATTCGGCATCGTGCTTTCCTTAAAGATAAGTAGTTTAAGACTAAACAATAGACAAAGTTGTCCAGACAGTGTATTGGTTTACAGCAGAACCCTTGTAATTTCAGAAGAAAAAGGAGAGAATACACGGTGCTATTGCCCACAGTTGTTCCATGCCTAGGCTCAGTGAATTGTTCTGTATGCCAAACAAAATTCTTACACTTCATAATGCTAATGTGCCTCCCCTTACCACAAAATCCATAATATTAATATTTGTAAATTCAATGCTTTTAGGGAGTCTTTCAAGCTTTGTAGCTCTCATTATATAGTTCTAGTTATATTCTACAATTCACCCCCTCCCCCAATGAGAATGCAGCATCCACCTTTCTCTGTGGCAGTCAGTATGGTATGGATTTGCAATGGCGGGGGAGGGAGCAGCTGTCATTCCATTAGCTGTCTATGAAATGTTTTACTAAATTTGCCTGATTTATGGATTGCCTGTGAAGCGGAATGATTTCTTCACTGCCGTGTATCTAGCCCATATTTACTGTTTTGTGGTTATGTCTTGTCACATGGCAATTTTTGTGCTGAATAACTGGATACCTCAAATATATAACAAGAGAATGAAGCCGTGAGCAGATATTCTGGCATACAGGAGCAAGCACAGGTTTTTGTTGTGGGGGTAGCTCTTGATCCTCCTGCCCCTACTTTGCAAATTCAGATACATCTAGTAGTGAGTGCACGTCTATAGTGGAATCACCACTAAGACATTGACGGATAGAAGTGCATGCTCATGAACAGCTTGGAATGGTATATAGGAATCACATTTGTATGTTCCTCTGATTTTCTCCAACAAACTCAGAGAGGCATGCATGAGAGTTTCATGTTTTATTTTCTTTCACTTAGTGAGACTATCACCACCCCAGCGACAGTCTCAAGGCCACTGCATTAAAATTTATAACTAATCAGGGATTTGAGCCTGAGACTCCCTTATGCAAACTCAACAACATTCCCACCATATCACACTGGCTTTCAAAATTCAGATAGAATTGTAGCTTAAGATGTGTGGGCAACCAAATTAGGTTTGATCTCTCTGCAAACCTTGTTGGTTACAGCGCATGGTTGCTCCTTCTGGTATATACCCTTTGCCTTAAAAGCAGGCCCCAGGTAACAGAAAAGACATTTGGTCTCTCATCTCAGTGACCTGCCAGGCCAGGAGGATTCCAGATACTTGTGAATAAACTGAAATCCACCCACATTTGGAATGTATAAGTGTTTTGCTTCTTTTCCAGACACTATCCCAAATAGCTAAGCATAAGGCAGCCAGCAAGGATCAAAACGTTCATTGGGAACAAGAGCTTCAAAGCAATCTTGCAATTATTTTATCTGAGCCAGATCAGTGTCTAACTACAGAGTAATTTAGACTGGAGCGAGAAACGAGTGCTTGGAAACTTTCTCAGAGGATGTCGGCTCCTCAGAGGCAGACTCTCTTCAGAGCCAAGCGTAAGCAAGGTAGTGCTGAGAGGTGATGTTCAGTGTCTGCAACAAGACATTGTGCAACAAGAGCATAGCTGGCCATCGTGTCTGAGAGGTCCCTTCTAGCCATAATAGAAAAACGGGTATCAGTCTCTGTCAGAGATGGAAAATAGAAGCCATTTGAGGAGAGGAGTGAAGGATGGTATCCTGGGAGGAAGCAGTGGGATCGCTTTGTTGTTTTCTGCCATATGCGTTCTTCTGTCCCCTCTTCTGTCCACACCACTAAAATAATGGTAAGAGGTAAAATGCAACTTCTGCCTGCATTCTATCAACCTGTGCTTTTCATATCTTTTCAATGTACAAGTCAAATACAATTTAACACCTCGGGAAATCCCTCTCCCAGTTTCACTACGGGAACAGGCCATGGTCCAGCATAAGTGTGGGGTTTCCCAGTCAGCACTAGAGAAAAGTTGCACTTTGTTAGTGCTGAGAGGGAGGCTCAAGCCTGGGAGGAAAACCCCATGGGACCAAATGAGGAGATTGAACAGGCCAGATGCAGCCCACTGGCCAGAGGTTCTCCTGTTTGGTGGAGCGGTTCTGAGGCGGAGGAGAGCAATAATCCTTGGCTATCTGTACTGAGCCTCTTCCTACCTCTGTGACTTAGTTTCACTACCACCATGCTCCATGTGCATTTCCGTTTGAGCATTGTGAAAAGATGTATTAGATCATAAAATCTAATAAATCATTAAATTTATTAGAACATAAAATCATGTGAAAGAAATCTACAGGTAAAGGAATTTGACCAACTGCCACAAGGGAAGTCATGGTGTTGCTGACTAACCCGCAATATGTCACAAGTGTGGCCAAGACACGTAATGCCCTAGCTGAAGAAAAATGTCCCCCGATTTCTAGACAGATGAGGCAATCCACCTGAGACCAGGTAATGGTAGGGAGAAAAAAACAGGTTACTTAGGCTGGTTTCACCTGGTGGTAAACGTCAC
Source organism: Varanus komodoensis (assembly GCF_004798865.1). Classification (NCBI taxonomy): domain Eukaryota; kingdom Metazoa; phylum Chordata; class Lepidosauria; order Squamata; family Varanidae; genus Varanus; species Varanus komodoensis. The sequence goes on along the minus strand of NW_025336479.1, from coordinate 6,227,878 downwards.
AGTATTGCAGCATGGGAGCATTTTCTTGTTGACCATCCCAAAGGATTGTTGGTATCAATCCTTTTCCAAAAATGTGCATAATTGTTCTGAAGCATAGAATGATTTGCAATTGAACAGAAGCTGCTGCACAAATTGGCAGTACTGGGCATCTGCCAAGGCCTACAACCCAACGAGGAGCCAATACAAATTCCCGAAACCATCTAGCCCTGCTATTCCTCCTCCTTGTGTGTGAGTGAGTGAATGAATGAACAGTAAGAGGAGCAAGGAGTAATAGCAGTAATCTTTAGACTCATTCTCTCTCACTCTCTCTGGAGAATGGGTCCAGAGGGAGGCAAATGGATGGGCAACGGCAACATGGAGGAAGAATTCCACTCAAGAACTGGGGTCTAGTGACAGGATCTTTCTGAAGGGGTCCCCAAAACCTGGAACCAGCATTCAGAGTTGACCAGGAGGGCCTAAAAACACTCTGCTTTCCCCGATGCTGCTGCCTTCACCGCCACTCTTTCCAAGTGTTGCTGTTTGCACAATGCAAACTCCTTCCAGACCCTGACACTTGCATGTGGAGGAAGCAGCCTCCACATTCTGTATACTAGGTATGTTTGTTTTGGATCAAGAGCCCCAGTCAGTAACACATAAGGAAAATGAATGTGACATGTACACGCGTCACAGCTTGCTTGCATTTCCTCTCACCATCCTCTCAGGCACAGCCTGCCTTCCATGTGCTTGTAATTAAGAGGCAGATCTTAGCCATCTACAGTGTTTGCAATCAGTTCCAGGGGGAAAATAGAAAAGCAGATGTTGGGGCAATTGTTGAATGAATCAGACTGTACAGCATCCAAGCAGCTATTGTGGTTTCATAATGTGGAATCATACAGCTGAAAAGGATGAAAAGATCAGCTAGGCATGAACATCGACCCATCAGTGCCCCCCTCCCCACAGTATTCCACTGAAGGAAACAGCACAAGATCGCATGTAAATAAGCCAATCCACAGCCAGCCCTAAGACTGCAGGAAGAGCTGTGCCGGATCAGGCCAAAAGCATCTCTAGCCCAGCATCCTGCTCACTTGGTGGCCAGCTGGGCGACCAAAGGGGGAACCTGCTCCCATGAATGCAATAGTCCTCTTCCATTCATGTTTCCCAGCAGCTGACACAGAGACTCGCTGCCTGCATCTGATGCTAGTGGCAAATTATTCACATGGTCCTTGCCTATTGAATATGCCAGGAAATTCCTTTCTAGTCCCCAGTATTTTTCATTTCATATTATCCCCACTCTTCCTCTTCCCAAACCTCATACCCTCCAGAGGCACTGAGTACGAGCCCCATCACCCAACCTATCTAGCAGGATTGTGGGGGCTGATAGGACTTGTAGTCCATCACGCTTCATTGTTCCGTTACGTTGGGTTGCATCACTCTAAGCCCAGCTCGAGGTGGCGTACTTAATATTTTATCCTTTAAAGAGCCTAGTGAAGTAATATGGAAAAGGAAATTTGCGGTTGAATGGAGCTCAGCCATAGATACAGAGTTGCCCTTCCTTAGGAGAGGGTGATGAATATGATGAAGGAGGGGACAGGGCTGGAGTGCTCCCTCTCCTCACACGCTTAGTTGAGCTCCTTTTTAAATAACTGAGTAGGGATAATGTGATTGGCCCAAGGTGAACTCTGAACTCCCTCCCCCTCTTTCTGTGTGTGTGTTTAGTCCATGCATGGCGCTTAATTTAGGGTAGGTGGAATGGCTGGAGGGAAAGTTTTAAGCCTCCACTCCTTATGTGAAGGGTTGCTTTAGGGCTCCATGTACTTACTTCAAAGTACAAATACGGTGTAGATCAGCTGCATCCTACATATTTAACAGAGAATCAAGTTTAGCCTGCAGGCATCTGAGCAGGGATGGACTTCAGGCCACTTTTTCTTCTTTCTCAGAAGTTGCTTCCAGTCATCAGTCAGCCTCCAGGTGTTATTTGGCAGCTCTTTACATCCTCTCATCAAGCTTCAGATTAGTGTGCATGGAAGTCCTCAAAACTGCCTCCTTAAAGCTGTATCCCTCCTACAGAGAATTAACTCTCAAGTCTTGTTCAGTATTGCCTGGCTTTCCAATCAGGAGGAATAGCTTCTTTGGCTCAGGTCACTGCAGCCTCACTCTCTCAGAGCTGGTCTATTTGCTGTTGACCTGGTCTTAGTTGCCCATGTGTGAGCTGCAGAATTTGACTGACCAAACTGGCTGCTGATACCATGGCTGCATCTCACAAGAAAGACTCTTCTTTCCAGCAAGTTGCTTCCATGTTCTGAAACCCTGCAGTGAGCTGGAGTTTCTAGAATAAATGTGTTGTAGCGTAACTGTTGAAGGCAATACTTGACTCTTAAAATGGGAGGTGCCAAGTTCGTGCCTCCCCGAAATTTCAGCAGGCATTCCTATCTGGAAACCATGTACGTATATAAAGGATGGAAGTAGCTAATCAGCTCTGAAGGAAATGACTCAGATGCTCTTTCTCACTTATTTCTTTACACCATCTGAATTTTGCCCTGACAGTGATGGCTAAAGTAAGCCCAGTGACCGCTGCTCAAATTAAGACCTGATCAGTGGTGGCATCACTCAGCACGTGTAAAAACCCCACCAATACCGCTCAAAACAATTCATCAGCAAATTATGTTAACTTTGAATTGCTCTGTGAAGCATTTAATGCATGGGGTGGAAGGGACTCATTTGGACTGTACAAGTGTTAATAAAGCAGAACATACAATTATTCATATAGTGTTTTTTTAATGACAGAAAATTCATTACTGGTAGAAGGCTTGAAGATGTATTGTACCAAGTACTATTATTTGGAGAACTATTAGACTTGCTTATTTAATTATTTTCTATGCTGTCCAACAGTCAGAGCTATTTTAAATAATATTCTGGAAGTCCCAATTAAAAAGATAGTTACTTACCATGTATTACAGGACACTGTCCACTCAGCATTCTAGCAGCTTACTACATGAATGAAGCATTTTAAGTAGGTCAACTCTGTAATTATATTTTTGGAGCTGTAATTAAGTATCTCCACTATAGCACATTGGAAATTTGCACATTTTAAAATTCAAAGTTAATTCATGTACTTCCAATCACTAAAATCCCTGCATTTATCCCAATTAATATAGGTAGAATTCTGCCTAACCAGCACATCCGGTAAGTGCAAGCCATGGTCCAGTATTGTAGAGATCTGAAATGATACTTTGAAATCCAGATAGGTTTCAGACTCTTAAACATCACTTACATAATGAGAATCCCCTATCCTGCTCAATACAGTATGCAAACGCTAACCTACATTAGTTAAGTCCTGTGCAGTATTGCCATGGTAATATAATGCAGCCTGCTGGCACTAACACTTCTCACAGCTGCGTTGTCCCTCTCTCAGCTTTCCTTTTGAGCACCTCAGCAACATCCCAGGAAACAAGGGGTCTTGGGAAGCAAGATATTTCTGCCCTTGTACCCCATTGAATTGCTAATTTACTGTCTAACACCTATCTTTTGACTGTAAGATGTACCTGCTTTGCTAGGAGTAGTTCTTGCACCCAAAAATCAGTTCTTGCAGATCCAGGCAAACCTGCCTTGATCGCTTTTCTGTTTTCGAGCTTAGTACATGTCTCTTGCTTCTCCATAGTTTAACTGTATCCCTTTTCCCCTCCAACATTCCAACCCGCTAACCTGGAGTTATGTACCTTCTCTGGATTTCCTTAGGACTGGACACATCTGTCAACTTTTGATTCACTTGTTTTCTCATGTTTTCAGTTTTAAATTCAGTTTGTCTCAAACTTTGAGCATTTTTTAAAGTTTGCATAAACATTCATATGCATTTTCATGTATATTTCTCCTAATGAATGTAATTTTATTTGAATGCATTGCATGTTTTGTATGAGCAGTTTTCTTTAAAATACTCAGTAGCATACAGATGTTTCTATTGGAAAACTCAATTGCAAATGTGAATTTTGAGTATTAACAGTTTTGGTGTGTGCATTGATTCAAAAGTGAGAAATTAGATAAGTTCAACATTAAAATTGGAACTGAATATCCCTACTTTTCCTTCATTCCATCCAGGTGAACATTCTTACATCTCCCATGCATGTTTTTGGAGCCGCATGTCTGGAAAGTTGCTAAGAAGATCAATTTGTAGTTTCATGGCCTGTCCCTCACGTGCCATTTGGCCATTCTAAATTCATTGTTTAAATTGTGTTGTGGCAGTTTCATGGGTTAACTTATAACATGTATTTATCCCTTTGAATCTCAGATTAGTCTTCTTCTGAGATATGATAATAAGAGCATTGTGACATTAGTTGATGGAATAGATAGGTCAGTTGCAGCTGTTTATAGAACTCATCTCCTGTTAGCAAGCATGCTCTTGCTTTTTAAGGGCAATTTAATCTGTTGAACTCAAGGCAATTTCTCATTGTTTAGTTTGAAATAGAACTGAATGCATCTAAATCCAAATCTAAATGAAATCAAAATAAATATCAGCTTGACTCTTCAAAGTTCACATACCATATATTTCCTAGACTGGAGAAGTACCAGCCAGTCCCGTGTTTGTATATATCAAAATAATTCTCAAAGAGTTTCCCATCCCACCTCTAGTACCTTCTCCATTCACTGTATATAAAAACATATATGCATACATGAGGCCATATCACTTTGGTTTCACATCCCCATTGTCTCCCATCTCCAAACTTCCAAAGTGTCTTTTGTGCTAATTCCCTTTCTGCAAATCTGCAGAATCATTTTCTTAAAGGTTTCATGAGAATTTTAATGAATGACAGTATAGAAAATATTTAAATATTTAAATAAATAAATAAAACGCAGTTCTTTGAGTCCCAGTTATCAGTATGAGATTAAACCCCTGTTTCTGTTTGGTTTCTCCCTTTCCTATCTGTTTGCAACTTCTGTATTAATGTTCCCTAAATTATTAGCATCACCCCAGGATTCAGTTCACTGCCTACTCTGTTGTTCTTCCTTCAGGCATCCTACTCAAGAGCCCTATTCCTATACAGCTTCTCAATAGCTGCAGAACCATGTGAACAGATTCCTAAATTCCCCTTTAAATTGGATTAATTTGGAAGGAAGCTGATAGATGACCATCAAACCAATTTTAAATTGGCCCTGTTGTACACCATATGCTAGCCTGCTGGCATGAGCCTAATGATGTCATTGGAAACAACAGGGCTAGGCCTAGAGGCTTCCCCTCCATAAGTCCACCTGGATGTAGCAGTTGTGTGTGTTGTTGTTGTTGGTCGCGAAGTCCTGTCCGACCCATCGCGAACACATGGACAACATTCCTCCAGGCCTTCCTGTCCTCCACCATCCCCCGGAGTCCACTCAAGCTCACACCAACTGCTTCAGTGGCTTCATCTAGCCACGACATTCTCTGCTGCCCCTTCTTCTTTTGCCACCTATTGTTCCCAGCATTAGGCTCTTCTCCAGGGAGTCCTTCCCTCTCATTAGGTGGCCAAAGTATTTGAGTTTCATCTTCAGTATCTGGCCTTCTAAAGAGCAGTCAGGGTTGATCTCCTCTAGGACTGACCGGTTTGATCACCATAAGTCCACCTGTTCAAGGGACTCGCAGGAGTCTCCTCCAGCACCATAATTCAAAAGCCTCAGTGCTTCGGCACTCAGCCTTTCTTATGGTCCAGCTTTCACAGCCATACATTGCAACTGCGAAAACCATAGCCTTGACTATACACACTTTTGTTGGCAGGGTGATGTCTCTGCTTTTTAGTATGCTGTCTAGATTTGCCATAGCTTTCCTCCCCAGGAGCAAGCATCTTTTAATTTCTTTGCACTGTTCATTTAAGAAGGCATTCTTACCTCTTCTAGCTATTCTCTGGAATTCTACATTCAATTGGGTGTATCTTTCTCTTTCTCCCTTGCCTTTCGCTTCCCTTCTTTCCTCAGCTATTTGTAAAGCTTCCTCAGACAGCCATTTTGCTTTCTTGCATTTCTTTTTCTTTGGGACGGTTTTAGTTGCTACCTCTTGTACAATGTTGCGAACCTCCGTCCATAGTTCTTCAGTCACTCTATCAGATCGAATTCCTTAAATCTATTTGTCACCTCTACTGTATATTCATCAGGGATATGATTTAGGTCATACTTGAGTAGCCTAGTGCTTTTCCCTACTTTCTTCAATTTAAGCCTACATTTTGCAACCAGAAGCTCATGATCTGAGCCACAGTCAGCTCCTGGTCTGGTTTTTAGTGACTGTATAGAGCTTCTCCATCTTTGGCTGCAGAGCACATAGTCAATCTGATTTCTGTGTTGACCGTCTGGTGATGTCCATGTGTAGAGTTGTCTCTTGGGTTGTTGGAAAAGAGTGTTTGCTATGACCATCGTATACTCTTGACAAAATTCTACCAGCCTGTGCCCTGCTTCATTTTGTATTCCAAGGCCAAACTTGCCTGTTATTCCGGTTATCTTTTGGCTTCCTACTTTAGCATTCCAATCCCCCCATGATGATAAGGACATCATTTTTGGGTGTTAATTCTAGAAGGTGTTGTAGGCCTTCATAGAACTGGTCAAGTTCAGCCTCTTCAGCACCAGTGGTTGGGGAGTAGACTTGGACTTCTGTGATGGTGAATGGTTTGCCTTGGATTTAAACTTAGATCATTCTGTCATTTTGGAGATTGTAGCCCAATACTGCTTTTCCTACTCTTTTATTGACTATGAAGGCTACTCCGTTTCTTCTGAGGGATTCTTGCCCACAGTAGTATACCTGATGGTCATCTGAATTAAATTCACCCATTCCTGTCCATTTTACTTCACTGATTCCTAAGATGTCAATGTTCAGTCTTGTCATCTCTTGTTTGACCACATCCAGCTTGCCTTGATTCATGGATCTTACATTCCAGGTTCCTATGGAGTATAGATCTTTGCTGCATCGGACTCTCCTTTCACTATCAGATACATCTGCAACTGAGTGTCCTTTCGGCTTTGACCTAGTCGCTTCATTCTTTCTGGCACTACTAGTACTAGCCCTCTGCTCTTCCCCAGTAGCATATTGGACACCTTCCAACCTGAGGGGCTCATTTCCGGCATATCTTTTTGCCTTTTGGTACTGTCCATGGGGTTTTCATGCTAAAGATACTCGAGTGGATTGCCATTTCCTTCTCCAGTGGATCACGTTTTGTCACAAGTTGTGTGTAGCAACTACCATGTATATTACATTTTCCATGCTTCCTGGCATTCATATTGTGTAAACCTCTCAGAGAGTTTTGCTGTGGGGCAGTATAGAAATAAAATTATCTACCTGAAATCTACTGTGCCAGTATTAACCTGGGGTCTAATACTTCCTGTGAATCCTCACTGTATCCCATTCAGTATGTTTGGAGGAGGAGGAACAAAACAGATGTTTTTCATTGGGGATCAAATGGATCAGTATGGATCATATCAGAGCATATGATCTGATGCTAAACTGATGTTGGTGCCTGACCCAAGAAATACAGTATTTTTCCCCCACTCCCTTTTTAATGCATCCCAGTCACCACTTTTCACTACCTATCTCCTTTCTTCAGTGTGCTTCCAGGAATAAGTATCTTAGTTGCAACAAAGTGCATTGTGCAACTTTTCAGTCTTCTCTTCCTTAACAGATGTTTGCCTGCTTAAAAAAGCACAGGTGATCCGAAAGCAATGGAGGGCTACAAATGGAAGAAATAATATCTGGATTCTACCATGAAACCCCATGAATGAGGCAGTATGATTGCACGATTAAAAAATTGTTTGGATGTGCCCTCTGTCACTGCATTCTGCCATAAATTTAATTCTAAACAAGATTATGACCTTTTGTGAAGCGATATGATGAATTATCCACTACAATACAAATATTCATCCAATATCAATTCAAAGCGTTATGTGAATTGTCCTGCAATGCTAATTCACACAATTGTGGCATGAACTAGAAAAAATGCAGAAGATGAATAGAGTTACTTCCTATATAATATGTGATCCTCCACATGGTGAGCTGCTGCATGAGAAACCATATGGAGCAGCCATTATGTGGAAACAGTTTCAAGCAGCTTCCATAAAGGTGTGCAGGCTATGCCTGAGTAAGATCAGTGGTTCCTAATCATTCTCACAGGGATCCTCCACACTCAAGATTTTGGTGGGGGCTTCAAACATCCTGATTGGTAATGATCCACAGTCTGAGCTAGGGGACAGTTCCTTTCTACCTCTGCCTTAGGTGGGATTCATATTTTGTGTAAGGTTAGGAATTCTAGATCGCTCCAGAAGAAAACAATATAGGATAAGAAACTTGCTTTTCCGCCATCTGTTAACTTCCCTGTCTGCCAAACTGGAACAACATGAGGCAAGGAAGAGGAGATTATAGCTGATGTACAGTAAGGAATCTCTATAACTAACCCAGCTGATATCAGGGAATAACTCAACCTGAACATGTTCCATCTTGAGAACCACTGATCTTATAAAACTCACAATGGGGATTTGATCTTTTTCTAAGAATAAACATTCTGGAGCCTCTGTTCTTACAACAGTCCCCAGGAGCCCTCCTTGTCCTGCCCTGACTAATCTTCTTTGTAAGTGTTGGGTCAGGATCAACAATGGTTTTCCACTAAGGTCATTTACTCTCTCTGTTTACACTACTAATTTTATCACAGCTTTGAGTGGCTAATGGCATTATTTATGGACTCAGTCGGGGTGATGAATGTTCGTGCTAAATAAAGGTCCCCTGGCAGGGCAGGTGTGAGGGCTGATAATGCAGGTCCAGAGCTGTATCGCTCAAAGGAATGAATGCTGGCTTTGGAAGGGGCTTGTGTTTACTACAGAGCTGGTGACCCAATAGTTAGGAAGACATTCTGCCAACAACAACCTAGGAAGATATTCATGAACGCACTGCTCCTTTAAGTAGCAGGCTTGTCAGGAAGTCATCAGAGGAGCATCAGATTAGAATTCTAAAATGCTATAGTGTGAGTGGAGTAAATTTATTCACATTTGTGGTAAATCCATATTGATTTTGGTGACATGTTTTAAATGACTGGAATCTTTGTTCCTCTTTGTTGTTATGCTCTTTTAGAGGGAGATTTGGTGGTCCAAACACTGGAGAGCAAGAGGTATGTGAAGGTGGAAGTAGGGAAGACACTATGATTCATATGTTAAGAAGTAATGCGATGAGGATATCTGAAGCTCTGTTGAAACTCCATCTGTTTGCTAGTTCTTTAGCAACCTCATCTTATTATAGACTAATAGATTCTCAGGTCTCTCTTCCAGTTTCCTGTTTCTCCATTGCACATTACATTATATGGACAATTGTATGTATTTTTAGATCTCTTAGTAATACTTACAATGATGAAACAATATCACAGGGTGCTTCAGTTTATAAGGATCCAGGCCAAAGGCAGTTGTATGTTATGGGATATTTGCTCTCATGATGTTTTAGTGCTGCTGAAGTTTGAGAACCTGCAACTGCCAGATTTCTTTATTTTATACAGTTGGTGGAACCACAGGAATCCTAATGTTTAAAGGGCATCATTCCTACATTACAGTTAAATGAGATTCACTTTGCTTCTTCCTTGACTGCAGAAACAATAACAAAATACCCATTTCTCCAAAAGTGGATGAAGCTGCACCTATTTTGGCTTTTCCCACTTGATACTACCAAAACAGTCTTCTATTTATGGAAGAAATAGGGAAGGAAACAAAGTATTATGCAGAAATCTGTGTGCTGTTTTAATGCAACTGTATCTTGCCCTTCCAAAGTACTTTTTCCTTTGAGTGGCAGTTTATCCATTTGACAACTGCAATAATTCTTCTTGGGGTTCCCCCCACTCCAGAATTACACATATCCATTCATCTTTGTTATTCTGTTAACTTTTCATTTCCTTCTATCTTTCTTTAAATGTCTTGTCTGGAAGTTGATACACAACCACCAGCAAAGCTTTAAGACATCTTCAGTAATTATGTGCCTTAGGGTACAATCTGATTCACATTTTGCAGAAAAAACTCCAACTCCCAGCATTCCCCAGCCATATGTAGGACTTCTTTCTGTCTAAACAGGCATAGAATTATGCCCTTAATTACGTGATTGCATATATCTATAAACCTTACACAGCTAGTCAAAATCCAGATATCCTGTACCTTGGTGTGCTTGTATGTGTGATGAACTTCCATACTTTTCAATGAAAACTAACAGCTGACTTAAAATGTCCCAGTTCATTAGTCCTAGGGCTTTTAAAAAGTCTATTTTTACCATTTAAAAATACTTAGTAAAAACCTTTGGCAGCTGCTTCTTAATGGTGCAGTACAGTTTCAAAGAGCAACAATTCAAGAGCCGGTATAATGCAAGGACTAGGTGTTGGATTTCAGATTGGGAATTGCAGCTACAAATTTTCTGTTCAAGTACAAAGTTTTTGTTAGTGTCCTGGGGCATTGCTGTCTCTCCACCAAATTCACATCACAAGATTGTGGTGAGGCTAGTAGAGTACAGTTGTGACAAACAAAAAGGCCAGTTGTTATTGTTGTTGTTGTTATTGTTGTTGTTGTTATTATTATTATTATTATAACATTTCTATGCCGCCCCTTGCCGAAACCTCGGGGCGGCTTGCAACATGATAAAATACATTGAAATACAATAGTACATAATAAATTACCATTAAATACAAAAATACAAAAAATACATTGATTTACAAATATAAAATTAAAATTATCAGTATAAAATAAAAATATAGGAGGAGAAAGAGAAGGAAGAAGAAGTTGCCCTGGCCAGATCATATGTTTTAACAATTGAAATGATGTTTAAATAAAAAGGTCTTTACCTGGCGCCGAAAAACCAGTAACAACGGTGCCAGGCGGACCTCTTTGGGGAGTGAATTCCATAGGTTGGGTGCCACCGCAGAGAAAGCCCTCCTCCGGGTACTTACTCTCCTAATTTCTTTCATGGAGGGTTCCCGGAGAAGGGACTCTCCCGCAGATCTCAAAGGGCGGTCGGGCATATACGGATGTAAGCGCTCGTTCAGGTAGCCAGGACCCAAGCCGTTTAGGGCTTTATAGGTCATAATCAACACCTTGAATTGGGCCCGGGCTTCAATGGGAAGCCAGTGAAGCTGACGGAGGACTGGAGTCATGTGAGCATAACGCCCCATCCCCGTCAGCAACCTGGCAGCTCTATTTTGCACCAATTGAAGTGTTCGGACTGTCTTCAGGGGAAGCCCCACGTAAAGCGCGTTACAGAAGTCTAGGCGGGAAGTCACCAGCGCGTGTGTCACCGTCGCCAGGCAGTCGTACTCCAGGTAGGGGCGCAGCTGATTAATCAGCCGAAGCTGAAGGAAGGCGTTCCTCGTTACCGCTGTCACCTGAGCTTCCAAAGAAAGCTCCGGGTCGAGGAGTACTCCTAAGCTGCGGACCTTATCCCTAAGAGGGAGTGTTGCACCATTCAGGACCAGGTCAAATCCACCCTCTCCGAAACCCGATCCACCAACCAACAGGACCTCCGTCTTGTCTGGGTTGAGTTTCAGTTTATTGGCCCTCATCCATTCCCTTACCTCGGCCAAGCACCGGTTCAGCACAGCCACTGCCTCACCTGGATTAGTGGAGAACGAGAGGTAAAGCTGGGTATCATCAGCGTATTGATGATTCCGCAGCCCACACCTCCTGATGACCTCTCCCAGCGGTTTCATATAGATGTTAAATAGCAGAGGGGATAGAATGGAGCCCTGTGGTACCCCATGGCATAGCTGCCATGACATAGAGACATGGTCCCCCAGCACTACCTTCTGGAATCGACCGTTGAGATAGGAGCGGAACCACTGCAAAGCAGTGCCTCCAACCCCCAATCCCGCAAGTCTATCCAGAAGGATACCATGGTCGATGGTATCGAAAGCCGCCGAGAGGTCCAGAAGAACCAACAGGGATGCACTCCCCGTCCTTCTCCCTGCACAGGTCGTCGTACAGGGCGACCAAGGAAGATTCAGTACTGTACCCGGGTCTGAAGCCGGACTGAAAAGGATCCAGATAATCAGTTTCATCCAAGAGTGCTTGGAGTTGTCCCGCTACCACTCGCTCCAACACCTTGCCCAGAAACGGGATGTTGGCCACAGGTCTATAGTTAGTGGCCATCTCTGGATCCAGTGACGCTTTCTTCAGGACCGGTCGTATTACCGCCTCCTTTAAAGGGGCAGGCACTCGACCCTCCCTCAGAGAAGCGTTAACCACTTCCAAGATCCAGGTCCCAATCCCGTGCTTGGAGTTATTTATTAACCAAGACGGGCAAGGATCCAATAGGCAAGTGGTGCGACGTACTCTTCCAAGCACCTTGTCCACATCATTGGGCCGCAATAATTGAAATTCCTCCAATAATTTTGGACCAGACGGTGGCATTGGTGACTCCTCAGAAACCTCTGATTCATTAGTGGAGTCCAGCTCGTGATGAATCTGAGCGATTTTCTCCCTGAAATGCCTGGCAAAGTCGTCACAGCGGGCCTTTGAGGGTGGCATCGGATCTTCCTTAGGACCCAGGCGAACCAGGCCTTGCACCACTCGAAAAAGCTCCGCTGGACGGCATTGTGAGGAGGCAATGGAAGCGGAAAAAAACTTCTTTTTCGCCGCCTTCACCGCCACAGCATAGGCCCAATAGTGGGCTCTCAAGTGTGTTCGGTCAGATTCATCCCGTGATTTCCTCCACCTACGCTCTAGCCGTCTCCCAACTCGCTTCATCGCCCGTAATTCAGGTGTATACCAAGGGGAAGAGCGGACTCTGCCCGGTGGGAGAGGACGCTTAGGAGCGATCATGTCCACAGCCCTGGTCATCTCTCCGTTCCACAGTTCGACCAGAGCCTCGACAGGAGCACCAGTCTTGTCAGCCGGAAACTCCCCCAGGGCCTTCAGGAATCCATCCGGATCCATCCGGCTCCAGGGGCGGGCCCATACAATCGGGTCTGCACTCTTATAGAGGGAGAGGCCGCTCTCGAGCACAAACCTCATCAGGAGGTGATCTGACCATGACAGGGGAGTCAAACATAAGTTCTTCACCCTCAGGTCATCCTCTACCTGCCCCGTCGTGAATACCAGGTCCAGAGTGTGTCCACGTTCATGGGTCGGGCCAATGACGTGTTGAGACAGGCCCATGGCCATCATAGAGGCCATGAAGTCCTGAGCCACCCCGGTCAGTCCAGACTCAGCATGGAGATTGAAGTCCCCCAGGACCAACATCCTGGGGGTCCTCAACACCAGGTCCGAGACGGTCTCTGTCAGCTCAGATAGGGAGACTGCTGGGCAGAAAGGTGCACGGTACACCAATAGAATCCCCAATCTGTCTCGTTCGCCCAACACCAAGTAGAGGCACTCCAGCCCTGGTCTCAAAGGGACCGGAATACCTGTGAGAGAGATGGAGGCTCTGTAAACCAACGCGACTCCCCGTCCCCTCCCTTCTGGGCGTGAACAGTGTTGAACCAGATACCCGGGCAGGCACAATTGGGAGAGGGCAACATCCCCTCCCTCTCCCGCCCAGGTCTCCGTTATGCAAGCCAGGTCGGCCCCCTCATCCATAATCAAGTCATGGATGAGGGAAGATTTATTATTGACCGACCTGGCAGTTAACTGACAGATGTGTACCCAGCAAAATGGCTTGTCTTCTGCCACAGCGTCACAAGACTCTCTTTTCATTGTGATTTGCTGAAAAACTTACTAATCTCAGAAAAGTGGCCTGGGGGTCCTGGGCCGTTATGATGATTCTTGGAGATCGGACTCTGGCTGTAACTATCCTTTGCTATGATCCTGGCTGATGCCAGTAAAAGCCTGTAAGAACGAATACCTGGTGATTAAGTGGAAAACCCCAGATTCGTAGGCCTAATAAGGCCTGTGGAAAGTACCAACAGGAGAGATGTTTTTGTTAAGTAAATAGTGAAATAAGTGTATTGATAAATGGGTGTGTGTGTGTGGTTGTTCAAATTTTGAATCAGATCGTTATGTAATAACGTAATATTATGCTCCACACATGAGACTGACATGTGCAATGATTCCTTATATAGCCTTCTCTAGCCATAAAGTGGTATGATCCCAATTATGGAGTTGTTAAGCAAGATGCAGGTGGTACGCAAGGTCACCTTGACCTGGGTTAGCGCTATTAAAAAGCGCCTCAGTTGGGATCCTTGAGGAAGTGTGCATGGGGTACTTCAGCAACCACTGTCACAGCTCTGCTTGGAGTTCTGGCAAGATGTATTGCAACAGAAGCTAAGAACGAGGTGATAAACTGCAGCAAGTCTGGGCGTATAGGTAACCCTTTTCCTTTGTTTCATTTTGCCATGTGAATGGAATCTGGTTGAAGTGAACTAAGTACATGCCAAGCTTGTGTGAGATTAGAATGTGAGTATCTACACAATTAAAATGATCCATTGGTGGTTAGTTCTTATCAGTGGAACAGCCAGCTACCAGTTGGGAGTTTTTGAAAGGGAATCCTAACAATAATTCCATTAATCCTTCTCACTCATTGACTATGCTAAAGCCTTTGATTGTGTGGATCACAACAAATTGTGGTAAGTTCTTAAAGAGATGGGAGTACCAGACCATCTTATTTGTCTCTTGAGAAACCTATATGTGGGTCAAGAAGCAACAGTGAGAACTGGGCACGGAACCACCGATTGGTTCAAAATTGAGAAAGGAGTTTGGCAAGGCTACATACTGTTGCCCTGCCTATTTAACTTATATGCAGAGCACATCATGAGAAAGGCAGGCCTAGATGAATCACCAGTTGGAATTAAGATTGCTGGAAGAAATAGCAACAACCTCAGATATGCAGATGATACCACTCTCATGGCAGAAAGTGAAGAGGAACTAAAGAGGCTCTTGATGTGGGTGAAGGAGGAGAGTGCAAAAGTAGGCTTGAAACTCAACATTAAGGAAACTAAGATCATGGCATCCAGTCCTCTCACTTCTGGGAAATAGATGGGGAAGAAATGGAGGTAGTGACAGATTTTATTTTCTTGGACTCCAAGATCACTGCAGACGGGGACTGCAGCCAAGAAATTAAAAGACGCTTGCTCTTGGGGAGGAAAGCTATGGCAAATCTAGACAGCATACTAAAAAGCAGAGACATCACCCTGCCAACAAACGTGCGTATAGTCAAGGCTATGGTTTTCTTAGTTGCAATGTATGGCTGTGAAAACTGGTCTATAAGAAAGGCTGAGCGCTAAAGGACTGAAGCCTTTGAATTGTGGTGCTGAAGGAGACTCCTGCGAGTCCCTTGGACTGCAAGGTGATCAAACCGGTCAGTCCTAGAGGAGATCAACCCTGACTGCTCTTTAGAAGGCCAGATCCTGAAGAGGAAACTCAAATACTTTGGCCACCTAATGAGAAGGAAGGACTCCCTGGAGAAGAGTCTAATGCTGGGAACAATAGGTGGCAAAAGAAGAAGGGGACAGCAGAGGATGAGGTGGCTGGATGGAGTCACTGAGGCAGTTGGTGTGAGCTTGGGTGGACTCCGGGGGATGGTGGAGGACAGGAAGGCCTGG